>NC_056750.1:182416730-182429230 GCF_019279795.1 Protopterus annectens | reverse complement strand
TCCATGGTCTTAACATACTCGAATGCCTTTCACCATGTTATACATTTGGCATAATGGTTAAAATATTTGCCTTACAGACACAAGGTGCAGGGTTTGATTTTCACATGGGCTAATTGGCTAGGCTTAAATTTGTGAGGTGGGAAGTTGGCATAATGGCTAAGGTGTTTACCTTATAGACACAAAGTGCAGGGTTTGATTCTCATGTGGGGTAATTTGCTAGGCTTAAAATGACCCACAAGGGCAGTTAGTCTAGTACTAATCTATGAACCTATAAGTAGAATGAGGTGTGGGGTCCACCATCTCCATGAATGGGTGCAGGTGAGTTTGCGCCCTCTAAAGTGACTTGTTTACTGGAAGGTTGGCATAATGGTTAAGGTGTTTACTTTGCAAATATAAGGTGCCTGTTTCAAATTTCACATGGGGTAATTGGCTAGGCTTAAAATGGCCCACAAAGGCAGTTAGTCTAATACTAATCTATGAACTTTTGCCCTTCAGAGAGTGCAGCATTACCTTAGAAAAGCAAAAGTGATGTAAATGCAATTATTTTCCCCCTTTTTTAAATACAGCCATGTAACATTCACAAGCTGATTCAGTGTCCATTACACTGTAGTAAGCCTTACAGCACGGTGAGCTGTGCAATATGCTTACATACAATTCTGTATTTATAATGGTTTATTTTGTATATTTAAGCATTAATAATGTATGCTTTCTCGTAAATGTTTAATGCTTTAGTCATTCACAGTCACACCACAGCTATGCATTGTACATGCAATCTTTGTCAAATGTCGTAATGGCAGTATTTTTTTTCTTTGTATTCCTGCAGTTAAGTGCATTTCTTACTTGTTGTCTTTGTAATTGTGGCATGGGTCATGTTTAAAAAGGATACCTAGACAAGTTCACTTACCTGGTTAATAAAGAATAAATAAATTAGTCTAATTAACTTGTCAACATAGTCTGTCAGCCATACAAGTAATGTCTAGGCAGGATGTCTCATGACTTTTCTCAAGGGATGAGTGTCTTTTTACATGTAACCATCAAAGCTGATCATAGCATTTTTGAGGTGCTTTATACAAAGCACGACAGATCATGGCATATTTTTTCTGCCCTGTGTCATATAATATGCAGGACTGCATCTGTGGTGATAGCTGTTGTCTGGTGCTGTTTGAAGAGATTGACTGTTGTGCTGTTAGGCAAAGATCATTGCACCTGGTAAATATTTTCTGCACCCTGAGTACCTCCCCTACATGGCAGATGGGTAGTTACATACCCTCTGTAAAGGGTGTAGCCTTTATCAGGTACAGAGTTGTTCATTATTTAAAAGGTCACCCCAAAGCCCAGCTTAAGTCTAAAGGTACTGGGTGTGCTGATGTTAATGACTGTTTTCCAAAAACAGGTCATCTGTCCTCTTACTTACCAAACTTAAGCCTGCCAAAGAAATTTTATGCGAGAGGGTCCTTTAAAATTGCATTCCAGCATAAAACCTAAAGGCAGTCCTAATTAATTAGTGCCATTATTCACTTAGCATTCTTCCTTATGACTACAGTTTAACTGCAAAGTTACATTTCATTATTTTGCCAAGTGCCTTAATCATAACAAATCACAGATTAGTCTGTGGTATGTATGTGCAAGTCATGTATGTAGTATATGTGTTTTTGTCTTTACCTGTCTTTTTTTTTTCTTAAGACAATCTGTCAGGTTGAGGTTAGGCAAAGACAGGGTTAGGGTTAGCATACATTTGTAAGGTAGATGGGGCGGGGGGGCAAAAAAAATCATTAATTCTCATTTACAAATAAAATAATTTAATTGGATATGCCTCATCAAACCAGGCTTAGAACTAAGGTTCAAGATGGACCTGTGATGAGGAAAAAATAAAAATTAAAGCAGGGCATTTTGTCCCCATTTTACCTTATGTATTACTTATACTATGTGATATAGTACTTCTCCCATCTTCACGCATCTCACTGTTGCAGCCATCTGTTTTTTGCTAGATCACATCTGTATATTGGGGCAGAGAATCTGTTCCCATCCAAAGGAACTGTGTGCAAATCACAATCCAGGCCTGATCTTTTCCTGAACCTGAGCCAGACAGGGCCTCTGCAGAGTGATCCTAGCTCTCTAAACCACTTGGACAGGACAGTTTATGACAGAATGCTAGTCCTGTTGTTGTACCCTGCAGCAATTTCTACATGTCTGTGCTAAGGCAACTTTTTTCTGTAGTAAGTTTTGTGTTTTTCATTTATAAAAACAAAGCAATGTTTTATGCACTTTATGCATCTGATGTGCTCGTATTGAATGTATAACAGCATGCACTTCTCATTTGTAGATACCATGTCATTCACAGTGCAGGCTATCATACTGTAATAAGCAATCTGATGTTGTTAATCTTCATTCATTCCTTACGATGGGTTATCAGTTCCATCTTCGGAACCGAAACGGCCTTATACCAAGCTCACATCATCCAAAAACACTTGCGCTAAGATCCTACCCACAATGCTCTGCTCTGTTACCTCAGATCTCATTTCCCACATTGCTCTACAGCCATATCAAGCCTTCTCTCTCAGCTAAGTGTTAAATGTTTTGAAGTTTGTCTATTATTAGAGTACAGAAAGTTTCCAGTTCTTCACTATCTCTATCTTCTTACCCTATCACAACTTTGAAACTCTCTCCCCTTGTCAGCTCCAGTTTCAGTGGTATTAGATTATTTATCAGATCTCTTTCAATCTGGGGTATCAGCCTCTACTGTTCATGTTCATTTAGCTTTCATTTCTAATTTCCACACTGGCTTCCAGGACTCTTCACTCATATCTCACAGACTCTGTAAGACTTTCTTGAAGGACGTTTTTCACCTAAAACCTCCCTTTAGAGAACCAGTGCAACCTTGGGACCTGGCTTTCATTCTGCAAGCCCTGCATCTTCATGTGACTTAAAGTATTTCTCTTGGAAAACCTTGTTTCTGGTTGCTATCACATCGATCAGACGTCTGTCACAACATCAAGCCTTATGCATCAAACGTCCCTACCTTATTTTCCATAAGAATAGAGTCCCATTAAGAACTAATTCTTCCTTCTTACCGAAAGTGGTGTCACAGCGGTCTATCAACCAGTCTATTGACCTCCCAGTATTTTTTCCTAATCATTCTAAGAAGGGAGAGTATTGCCTGCACTCCCTAGATGCTCACAGGCAAATCCATTTTTATTTGGACAGAACAAAATCTACCCATAAATCAGACCAATTATTTCTGGCCTTTTCTGGACCAAGGCTAGGTCGCCCTGTTTCTAAAGTTACATTAGCGTCATGGTTGAGAAATTGCATTACCTTCATCTACAACAAGAACAACATCACCTTGCCTCACAAAGTGAAAGCCCATTCTACAAGGTCAATGGCTACTCAAGCAGCTTTCCATGCTAGGGCTTCCCTCAATGACATTTGCTCAGTTGCAACTTGGGCCAACCCCCATACCTTTATTCTTCATTACAAATTGGATTTGGCCTCCAGAGGAAGAGCTTCTTTTGGTTCCATGGTGCTCAGGAATGTCCTTCCATGAGGGCCACCCAGGGATATAGGTAGCTGGGGACTCTGTCCCATCATAAGGAATGAACGAAGATTAACAACATCAGATAAAGAAGTTATGTCTTTACATAATGTTCCACCTGTATTGTTGATCTTCGTTCGTTCATTACTTCCCACCCTCTGTCCCCCTCCGGAGGTTCCTTTTGGATTTCATATGCTTTCTCTTCCATTCATGTAGGTCTGTCTGACCAGAGGTAGCCTCTACTTTTGTCAACTTGCAAACTCGATCTGAGGTAACAGGGAGCAGAGCACTGTGGGTAGGATCTTAGCTTGAGAGTTTTTGGATGATGCGAGCTTGGTATAAGGCCGTCTCGGTTCCGAGGACAGAACCGATAACCCATCGTAATGAATGAACGAAGATCAACAATGCAGATGGAACATTATGGTAAGACATTACTTCTTTTTACTGCATGGAACACTGCCCAGCTGACAGAGTCTTGACCACTGATTGGCTGACAGGCAGCATTCTGTGGGGAAAATAATGCTTTATCTATATAGGGTACATACCACTTACCTGTAATTTATTTTTGAGCAAACCAAGTAATCAACCAGAAAGTCACACTAATTTACAAGTTGGAAAGTTCTCTTTCTCATTGCTTTTCATTCAATGAATGATCAATCCTCCTACAGTACAAACTAACAGTTACTCTTTTTACAGGGAAAAAATTGCATTAGCAAGAATAATAAATCAACAGTAATACAGAAGGCCAAAATATGCATATTAAAAGCACTGCTGACCAAATACACAGTAGAGCTTAAAGTACATCTTTATAATTTAAAAATATACATATACCCAGTCTCACATAACATACAAAATAACTCTAGGTACAAATGCAAACATAAATATATTTATAAATGCACAGACCACTGAAAGCATGATAGGAATATTCATATGGCTTTACTGGCTGAATTCCAGTTAGAAAAGTGCATTCTAGCCTGTAGATGTGAATTCACATTCTGAAGGAGTCTGTAAACTACGAGATGCATGCATGTGTTTTTAAACATGTGCCTATGTTCCTAGTAAATATTTCATCTTGTATCTGGTTGTTATGGTATTCAAGAAGCATGAATGTGAATAAAAGTGAAAGAGGTGGGCTGGGAGCCGTCTGGAAGGGAAGAGTGGAGAGTAAAGCATTTCTCCTGTGTCAAGCCTGCCTTTCATCACACTGAAAGACATTAACTGATCATCACCTGAACGTTTTCAGCGATCATTGATTGATATGCCCCACTCAGTGGATGCAAAAGCAGCCGGGCACTAGAGGTACAGGGCCTTTTAGTGACTATTGTGGCATTCTCTTAAGAATAAAAATGCCATGCAAAGATCCTTACTCAGCATGAATGTTACATATATGATTTATTCTGCAGGATATCACAAGTGAGTGACAATAGAAAAGTCAAGATTTTTGAGCTAGAAGGTGAAAGTAGCAATATTTAATGCAATGCACTAAAACCCTATTTTTAAAACACCTTTATTGAATCATCACTTGTGACACAGGCAAATTTATATTTATAAAAAGTAATAAAATTGTATTAAATTAACATTAACAGACATTATACTTCACATATATTGCTATATATCATATAGCGTAAGTAACATTACATAAATTATTCAATTCCTGTCCCTTTTTTTAAACAAGAGACATCTTTATTAAACCATCACTTATGACATAAGCAATCATACATTTATATAAATGAGAACAGACCACACCAACACAATCCTAGTTGCAAACATTTTATATCACAAACCATACTGACACACTCCCAGATGCAAACATTATGCATCACCTAACCTTATTTTCAGTATTGAACAGGAAAGGAATATGTTTTGGAACACTGAATTCATAGTCAGATAATATTTTGGAAAGTTCAATAACCTTCAGAATAGAGGGTAATACTAAGAAAAAAGTGAGCTCACGTCGTGAACAGTGTGATCATATTTCTAACACCTGGGTATTATCTCAAAAAGTAAGACACAGTTTTGAGTAATAGGACAATATTTAAAGAAGCAAGCTACCACTTAAGGCAGCAGGCCCCTTTTCCAACAGCTGGGCAGCATGGAGAGTCTAGGCTAATGTTTATAGCAGTGGACTGATTTATAAACCAGCAGCGTAACATTTAAGGCAGCATGACAACACACACAGCAGCAGCAGAGCAGTACTTATCGTAGAGGTATGTTGACGCCATTGCTTTTGGAAGACATTTAAGCTGCAAAATGGTAGTTAAAATGGGATAAATGTTAAAGTAGGGAGTAATGCTTGAAGGATAAGATGCCATTCTGATGTGCAGCCTAATGTTAAGAGCAGAACATGATGTTTAGGGCAACTGCATGACAGATATAATAATACAAGCTGTGGATAAAAGTACCTCTGGACAGACTTTTAAATAGCTAGCAAGCAATAAGATTGAGAAACAATTGTCATGATATACATTTTAAAAAGAAACATACCAATTTAAGTGATGAGACAGTAACAAGAGCAGTTGAAATCACAGCTTATCAAAAAGCATAAACGTGCTCGGCAGCCTTTAACAAATAAGGATATCGATAATATCAGAAAATGTTTAAATGGAAAATAAAGTAATTGTTTATACTTTAAGGGTGAAGTGTAGGCTGAAGAATAATATGACAAAGAGTGGACATCGTCTGTAAACTGGGGCACTGCTCTGAACAGGTAATTTCATTTTGGCTAACAGAACAACACAAAGTAAGCAAAATAAAGATTAATCACAACGCCTATCTCACATACCCTTTTATAGCACTATCCTGAAATCACAGTGAGAACTGCAATCAGTACACAACTGGCTGCATGCAATTAGCAAATGCTGGCTTATAACTGGTGCAGAGGCCATCACATGGACCTATGCAGATACCTACAAATGCATCCTGTACTAACACTCCACACATGCAATACGTTCATTGCACCTTCTGGAAGCAGACAGAGGGAGAGAGACAGACAGAGACAGAGACAGAGAGCGAGAGAAAAAAAAAATACACACGCTATACACTGAGTCTAAGCTGTCAGCAGTGACAGTAGCAAGCCGTGCCAGCAGCAGCAGGAAGCAGAAGTAGTGGTAACGCAACCAGCTGTGACAAACACAGGTAATGTAAAGTAGCAGGTTAATAGTCTGCATACTGTGAACCCTCCAAATGTGTCATAGGTCTGTAGCTATACGTATGTCCATGTGATATGTTGTGTGTACGTAGTTCCACCAAAAGGGGATGACTATACATTACACGTCAGTCAGTGTTAGGCCATGATCCTGGCAGCAGTTGTCTGTGCGTTGCCCTCATCAATGGCTGTAGTGACTGTTTTGAAAGGTCAGCCAGGTTCAAAAGGCAGGATCAGCCCATCACAAAGGCAAACTGGCCAGGAACAAGTGTCTGCAGGTACCCAATATCGCTGTATATGCGTCCCATACTGAATAATTCCATAGCTTAGCAGACCAGGCTGGTTATGCTTATGATGTGGTAGTTCCCAGGGTCAGTAGAGGTGCCTCCTTAGTGGTGTGGGACCACTGTTGCTGTATGCCAGTGTCCAGGTACATATCCTGTAGTACGGCCAAGGTTAAATATCAGTCTTATATGCGGTTGTATGTCCTCTTGGAGTGCATGTAGCACACATCCAGGGATACCATCAGGTCACAGTGATGCTGTGTGTTCTGCTTTGCTGAGGGTGGCCCTCACCTGGACATGTGAGATGATAGGGAGTTTACATTCAGCTGTGATAAGTATTTCAACTTGTGGGGGAGAAGGAGGGGGGATACGTGCACCAAACCTGTCTGCAAGAATGTTGCCAATATCTGTGTGTTCGGTGAATAAGTAGGTGTGTATTAACTCAGAGCATATCTGAGGCATTTGGTCCATATGTGTAACATAACTGAAGAAGGCCTTGTGGTTATCTATAGTGTTTGTGGCCATTTTCCTCCCAGAGTAGGCCGTGGCCATTATGAGACACCGTAGCGTATTACCAGTGCTGACGACAGATGCCTTCCCTTAATGTGAATCTGCTCTGTCCTGCAGTAGCCTCCTGCTATTGTTATACAATCTGCCTCTGGCTGGGGTCCACCGGACAGGATGCCTAACCTTTGTGCATAGGGTCTAGGTTAGAAATGTGTGTGCAAGTTCCAAGCAATCTGTGGGATGTCCATGGTAAGCATTCGCAAAGGGGTCAGCAGTGTGGGTTGTGGCTTCCACTGACCCAGTGGGCTGCATGGATACCATCTCAGTCCTAACAAGTGAATAACTGTCTAATCACATACATATCAAAGTAGTCTACTGTGCCGGTGGTGGTGGTGGGATATGTATATCCAGGCCGAGTAACTTGTGTCCACATCACACTAGTGGATGGCGTTCCACATACAGTACCTTGGTATGAACCCCCAGAGTGAGGCTGTGCATTGGACCTGTCGCAGTGTGCTGACCGATGGGGCATGCCACTATGTTGTATGGAATGTGGCAGGTATTGTTGCACAGGTGTTGGCTGAGCACTGATATCTGGCCATGTACTTGTGTATCCACCATGAGACACACACATGCAACATATGGGAGTAGTAATATATCACTACACTTGAGTATCATGTATAGTATGTGTGCCATATATTGCTGACATAGTCTGCTGATATCCTGTTTGTGTTCTCTTCCAGGGAGATGGCGCGTCAGCGTAATCCCGCCTACTCTGCAGCGGAAGATGAGGAGATACACCAGAGCCTGGTGCGGGAGTATGACATACTGTTTTCCCGCACCAGCCAGAATCAGCAGGAGAGGGCTGCACTGTGGCAAGACCTTGTCCGTAGGGTAAATGACATTGGCATGCAGAATAGGACATATGACCAGGTACGACATCACTGCAGTGATTTAATCAGAAATGTCCGTCAGCATGCGTCGGATATCCACAGGCAACAGGTTGCCACAGGAGGTGGGGTGGCCACACATCCCCCCCTCACCAGACTGGAGGGGCTACTCCTAAGTGTTGTGGCACCAGCCCTGGAACAGCAACAGCAATACATCTGCATCATGATGCAGGTTGGATCCACACAGCAGCACAACATGGAGCATGCAGGTAATATGCCATATGTACACTTGACTGTTCTGTACACTGTTAGTTTATGCATGTGTAAGGTGTGTCCGTGGTATGTAGCTGTCAACATAGTATGTAATTGTGCATGTGTGATATTGGCAATATCAGCAGCTGACGTGTGAAAGGCAACTGTACTACTGCACTGTATCATATGCAGTATCAATGGCAAAGTTTTGCCCACTGACATTAATTTCCTCATTTCTGCAGGTCCCTCCAGGGTTACAGCAAGGCAGGCCATCCATGCTGGTGAGTGTGTTTAACAATACCTATAATAGTCCTGATAGTGCTAGTAATACTAGTGTAACTCAGTAGTGCTCTATGTGTATACTGTGGGGTGTGCATGTGTGCAGGTTTGCCTGTGTCCACGTGTGCATGTGTGCATGTGTGCATGTGTGCCTGTGTCCACGTGTGCCTGTGTCCACGTGTGCATGTGTGCATGTGTGCACGTGTTCATGTGTGCATGTGTACACGTGTCCATGTGTGCATGTGTGCATGTGTCCACGTGTGCATGTGTGCCTGTGTCTATGCGTGCATGTGTGCATGTGTGCATATGTCCACGTGTGCATGTGTGCATGTGTGCCTGTGTCCATGTGTGCATGTGTGCATAAGTGCATCACTGGTAACATTGTGTGGACACTGTAAACTGTGTTTCCTGTCTTCCTCCCACAGGTTCTGGTGCTGCTCTGGTGTCCTGCAGCAGGGAACCTGAATCTGGTGCCACAGGTACTGGTAATGATGATATCTGTGTAATGGTACAGGAAGGTGTGTCAGGGTCCGCCATTGGTCAGCCAATTGACAGTACACAGCTGTCAACCCCATCATTGCGCACAGTCATCCTGCCAGTACATCCTTTGTCACCATTGTCCCTAGGTGATGGACAGGATACAGTGGGCATTGACCAGGGTAATATGGTATCTGTGGCACATGCTTCCCCACACAGCAGCCATGGGCAGGTTCCTGCAATGGTACCACACAAACAGTTGCCCATGGGTTCTCGTGGGAGCATCTGTGGGCGTACTGCCTCTGGCAGACATGCCCAAAGTGGTCTGTCAACCTCAGCTATGTTTTGGGCTGTCATGCAGGCACAGTCACGTATGGAAAGGTACACCAGACAGGGTCTGAGGGAGCTGAAAGCATGTCGCACAGCCATGACTGACAGTATGCATGACATCGCAGATGCTATCCGTAATTTCACCGATGTCATAGACAGACGTTGTGGGGACATATTACAGCAGTTCCACAACCAAATGTCCATGAGCCAGGGCAATGGTGGGCGGTTGCGGTGTCGACGTGGCCATATGCCAGCAACAGCAGCAGCTGGCAGTTGGCGCGAACGACAACAGGCCAGCGCATGCCCCCATAGTGCCAGCAGCAGCCCCAGCAATGCTGGGTCTGTGCTGTCATCGGAACGCCCCAGGAGACCACGTGCACATGGCTCTGGACAGTCCCAACAGGGACCTGTGTCCAGTCAACCCACTCCCGCTTCTGATGACAGTACCCAGTCTGGCTTAGTACTGGATACGGTCCGTAGCACCCCTGCCAGGCACAGGTACCGTGTCCGTGCCCACAGACACTGATCTGTATGACCTGCCAGGTGCAGTCTGTGGCTGTCCACAAACCCCTGTATATCGCAGCCATGAGGTGGAACTGTGTGCGTGCATACACACATGTGAAATGTTAACACCTAGGGCTACAACATACATGCACACACTGCACCAACAGTGCCCCACCCTGTACTGCTGTCCCTCACCAACACACATACACACACATGTCAATTGGTGGTATCAGTGGCAGACTCAGGCATACCTAATTCACACCCTGTGCATATGATGACACTGTGCCACCTTCTGCAATCTCCAACATCATTGCGGGAACAGGTAAACACGTTGCTGATGCACAGGGTGACTACATAGAAGTGTATTAGTAGTATCATGTTGGTAACAGTACAGTGTGCTGATATGACTGTGTGTATATCCCAGCATGCCTGATGCAGTAACCGTATGACTGTCCTAAATTGTTATCTGCACCCATAGTACGTACCAAAGTGTAACAGCTGCACATTATTGCATGCTGGTGGTAAGGATGTCAACATATAGCCACATACATGGGTAGCACAGGGGGGAAGCTAATGCAAGTAGTGACATGCAATGATGGACATGTACAGTAATGGTGTCAAGTTGCCCACAACGACTATGCAATGTGGATGTTTGCGCATGTTGATATGTGTGCATTACCAATGTAATCCAAATCACAATTAACTATGACATAATATCAGTTCTACCATGGGCATCTGCGCTGTGCATTCCTGGGTATGTTGACAGTGCCTACATATTTGCACTGTTACCTACTGTTAGTGTTACCCCTTCTTTGTTGTACAATGGACTACTTCCAGCCCTGCTTACTGTAGCTTTGTTTGCATCCATGTTCGCTTGGGGTTCTCTGGAACACTGCTTCCACCTGCAATGCAAAGTTACAGTGCTTCTGTGGAATCCTAGTGACATCTGCATAACATACGATTTGTATGTCAAGTTTACACATGACAGAACGTCACTGTCTGTCCTGTTCGCATGTACGTTGCCTGTGACACATTGCACATGTCTTACCTGGCATTTACGCACGTGTGCAGTCATATATGCCAGTGCTATGAAACAGTAGCAGTACACCCACACATACACACCTTCAGTATGTTGTTCCCCATTGGCCCTGTGTTGGTACTCACCATGGCAATCACACTACTAGGGTAGCATGTGCAAAGGTAACCTGTGAATCACCTCTATGGTTCAGTTGTGGTTTATGTGAGTCATGTGGCAATGTCACAGCTGCCACATGTATGCAGTCAACCATCACCCTTGGCCAGGAACGTACAACACATGTGTGGGATGCCACCACATAGCCAATCTGGGGACTGAGCACTCTGAATCCAGTAATGCCATACCCTGTCAGGTGGCATGTCATACTACAGTGACTACAATACCAGTCAGACATAGACACGCACTGACAGCAAGCTGAACACACTGGGGCATAAATGGGGACTCGGAATAGCATCCTGCCTGAGCATCACACACCTCCGCAGCTGGCACACAGGCATATGTTACGTCGGAACAGAGCACATGCCACACATGGCACACACATCCCATGTGCCACACACTCACAGCCTGTAGGGCTACACAACACACCTGCTACAGATATGTCAGGTACCTGTCTTGGCCGCTGCAGTGGTGTCCCGCTCAACAGGCTGTACATGGTGAAGGTCACAGTGATATGCCTCAGGGGCACTATGGTCCACCACAAAACACATGCATACAGGTCAGTCAGAGGCATGGACACATATGACTCAGTCATTGACCATGCCACTATGGATGACCTGAGACATACCTCCCTGGACTACATGATAGGGAACATAGAAGGGATCTCTCAGCATGTGGCACGGGCCAGTATGAGCCTGATCTTGGTTGCCATCATACCCTCACCAGGTATGCTACCACTATATGTAGGAAGGGTGTTGTATGTCTACATTCTGCTCAGTCTCCAATATCATTCATAGGGTATCCGCTGGCTGTCAACGTGTGCTTACATGCAAGGGAAGCCACAATGATGTGCAAGGGGCAGCTTGCATGTGACACCCATGGCCCAATGTATATTGGCAAAGCTCCTTGATACACACATACTGCCTTATGCTGCAGGACACGGATTACATAGCCACCTCCGATGGTATCACACAGGTTAGGACACTAACAGTGCTGCTACACAACACCAGCAGTGTACACCACAAGATGCATGCACTGGACACTGTCCTCAGCACGGTGAACTGCAATGTCTGTGCAGTACCAGAGTCCTGATTCATGGCTCACAGGT
>NC_056750.1:182294230-182411730 GCF_019279795.1 Protopterus annectens | reverse complement strand
ACCTACTTTACAGTGGCACAGTAGCCTACTGTTACTGGGGATGCAGATGCCAAGCACACTCTGGCTGAGCTGTCATTCCCTAGGGCAACAAGCCTAGTATTGACCTCTACACCCATATGTTCAATTGTCAGATGCACAATATTTGTTGTGCTGTTCTACTGTTTGCAGGTCTTTATTGCCATAGCATTCCCTGTTCCTCTGACCAACTTGTGTATCTGTGGAAGATGTTTGCATATGACGGCGATCCACTATATCACTTATGTCTCTGTAGTCATTTACTGTGTGCACTGGGCAGATTGCTATGTTGTAGTTGGTTCCTGGAATGACACGTACAAATACCAGATATGTGTGGCCAACTGCTAAACGGAGATATGGCCTAAGTGGGTGAGCATGCCCAGTTCAGCCTTTCCATGGCATGTTGTCTGACATATGCCTCATTTATCAAAGTGTGCGAGCATGCCCAGTGTGAGCTTTCCATATGTTGCACTCTGAAGTCCACCACATATTTGGGTGTGTGTGAACTTCAACAATATCTCATGTTTATGGTTGTGTGTTGGGTGTCATGTTGTGTACTAACTGGCCAACTGCTTTGTGTCTGCCACAACAGGGATTACACTGTGCCTGCAGGGATTGCATGGGATACTTTGCAGACAGTTGTCAACATACTTTCATAATGACCTAACACTGTAGTACCGTATAGTGTACTGGTTCAGTACTTTCACTGTGGTGGACAGTATCCTGGACTTTAGTCCTATCACTGCTTGACATCTTCATAGTGAGCACAACAGACTGTGTAGGGGCCAGTTGTGCACATATGACCATGTTGCATTATGTTCAGATATGGACTACCTACACCAGGCTCGTCCAACATTGGCAGTGTATTCCACAACATGGGTGGACATTGGCAAACACTAGCGATGTTCCCTAAGCCATTTCTGATGCTAGTCACAGGGTGTGTTTGTCCTTCGACACACATTGTAACTGGAGTTTGCCATGACATATGTCATGGTTAGTATACTGTGCCTCCGTCTACCTCTGACATAACAGTGATACCCAGGGTTAGCCTACCATCTCCCATCCACTCATCAGGATTCCTCTTGAGGGGTGTCAATAGGTGACTCTCTGGCTGACCGGTACCAGGAGTTTACTGAAGAGTGGGAGTGCCTTCTGTGTTATGGATCATTCTGTACAGCTTGTCCTATGTATGTCAGTGCTGGGGTTCAGGTCTCTCATGTGCATAGCTCACTGCCATTCAGATTGTACAAGGTGCAGCATGTTCATTGATTCCAGGTTGGACATGGCTTCATACATCAGGCACAGCTTGCCTGTAGCTGGGCAGTATGGCAGTGTGTGGGGCTGCAGTTTGTTTACTCAGGCAACACATGGCATCTGTTCATGCTCTTTGCTACTCCTGGTGGGGTACTGTTGTGGACTTTACAGTTGATGGAGGTGTCTGCTGAGGTATATCCCACAGGGGCTATTGTAGTCAATTGTGACGCTGATGAAGGCTGACTGCAGAGCCACAGTGACCTCCCCTTATCTACATCTGCCAACCTTCATGATTGGGTGGGTATATAGTATGTTTCTGCAAACACTACAGCCACATGTTTGTCCAGTGCAGGATATCTATCACCTTTTGTCCCCAGGTCTCTCATTACATGTTAGGTACGTAATGGGTTAACACCTGTGTGGTAATTTGTGGGCACTTACTGTATATCCACGGTGGTTGTCTATACACAGTTCTGCAATTAGCTTGCTGACATGGCTATGGCTCCAGTTGTCTGTTTGTAGGTGGCCCTTTTGTGGGTTGCTTGTGTCAGCTGGGGGTCGGATATGGTGGGCTGTTTGTACTCCTCTGCATACATGTTCAGTCACAGTCCTTCCATGTTGGCCTATACCTATGGGACATATATACAGAACAGGTGGGGCCAGGACCAGGCCTTGTGGGATGCCACTCATATCTGCTTTGTAGTCTGACATGGATGCAGCATGTCTGACCATGTCAGTTCTGTCCTTGGTCTGGTTTGCAACCCCTCTACTGACATAGGGGTATATATTTAAGCTGGTGAACATATCCATACTGAACTCGTAGGGTATTGTCTAGAAGCATATGCACGGTCCAGCTACGCTGTGTGGACCACATTGCCCTCATCAATGACCTTAATGACTGCTTCAAATGGGTCAAACATGTTTAGGGGCAGGATCTGCAGTTACGACAGCCACACTGTGTATGGTTCAGTATCAGCAGGTCCACAATAGCTTTCTGTCTGCGGTACATACTGATCCTTTCCATAGCTGTGCAGACCAAGCTTGTCAGGATCCTGGGGTGGTAGTTTGCAGTATCCATTCAGGCAACACCTTTGTTGTGAAGGACCACTGTTGTTGTACACTGCTCTTTGGGTACATATTCTGTGGTAAGGCTGACATTGGGCAGTAGTGTGATTTGGCATTCCATTATTCTTGGAGTCCATGTTGGCCTCAGCCCAGGACACCATCACATAGCTTTGCTGCTGTGTGTTTTGCTTTGCAGACGATGGCTGTTACCTCAGCATCTGCAATGTCAGGGGACCAGCAGTCTGCTGGGATAGATATTTTGCATTCTGGGGGAGGGGGGTTGCACTGCACCTGTCAGGTTGTATGTTAGCAATATGTGTGTGTGTTTGGTATGTTGTTTGTAATATCTGTGTGATTCGGAGCATATCTGTGGATGCCCAACATGGTTCATACCATCAGTTAAGTAAGCCTTGTGATTATCCTTAGTGTCCTGTACAATTTGTATCTTCATAGGTTCATACTAGGCTATCCACCCTAGGGCATTAGTAAGCCTAGCCAGTGTGTGTGTGTCTTTCACCACCCCTTGCTATGTGACTATTATGGCCATTTATGAATTTCTTTACTGTGCCTCTGTCTGGTCGTGACACAGTGAAGACCCCCAGTATACATGTACGATCATCCATCCACTTGGCAATATTCCTGTTGAGGGGTGTCATTGAGGGGCTCTGCCTAACATGGATCGGGATCCTGTTTCTGGGTGTGGGGAGCCTCTGGGTTATGTATCTGTCCCTCCAGCACATTATTTCATTATGTGTTGAGGCTGACATCTGTCACTCTCACAGCTCCAATGGCTTTGATTTCCTGTGGAGGAGCATGTCCATTACTCCTGTGTTGGACATGGCCTTGTACAACAGACATACAATGCCTCTGTGTAGGCGGTCTGTGACTGCATTCAGCTGAGGTGTCTACAGCCAGGCAGCATATGACATATATTTCACACCCTTTATCCTCTTGGTGGGGTAACTATGAGGTCTTCCGAACTGCTGCAGGTGTCACGTACGGTACATCCCATATGAGTCATTGTACTAGATTATGGGTCTGATAAGGGAATAGTACAGCGGCACAGTGACCTCTGTTGATGCAGATGTGAATCCTTTCATGATACGGTGTCCAATATTGACAATCTTCCTAGCCACATTGGCATTGTGAGTGTCACATGACAGATTATTGTCGACTTGTGTCCCTAGGTCCCTGATTACTCCTTGCATACATAATGGTTTGCCACCTATGTGGTAATTTGTGTGTACCTTGTCTCATATTTGGTGGGACATTCATACTGTCCAGTGTCTTCAGGATGTCTGGGTGGAGTTCTTGTGTGTGAGAGTGTGGTCTGTCGCATGCTACAGACTGTACAGTA
The DNA here is from genome assembly GCF_019279795.1 of Protopterus annectens. NCBI lineage: Eukaryota > Metazoa > Chordata > Ceratodontiformes > Protopteridae > Protopterus > Protopterus annectens. The sequence continues at coordinate 182,408,039 of NC_056750.1, read as the reverse complement.
GTTTTGACTACACTTAGGTGCACATGGGTGGTCTCCGCTGCTTTGTGCATTGTCAATTACCTGGCCATATGGGTGTCTGTGCTGCATATGGATAATCCCCCTCCTTTGATGTTTTGGTCCAGGTGTTGGGGCTATAACGCATGATATGTGGTATAACCTGGTAGTGCTGGTGTGCTATCATTAGGCTTGCAGCAGGCTTCTTTCACTGCACAGACATCGATGTTCTCCATAATGGGAAGTGCCTCAGGGGCATGCATATTGCAGTTTACACATCTGGCATTGGTCAGCATTACCCTTATGTTTCTTACCACTTATGTTTTCTAGGGTGGTGGGTAGTCTTTTTGGCCTTGCCTACATACGGCTCTATGGAGGTGGCAAAGGCCTTATCCAGTATCCAGACGCACAGGGGTAACAGGTGCAAGGCATCCCTGGAACAGCAGCATGGCTTGTCATGCTTGACATCTCAAGCAGACAGACATTAGACCCTCTTGGACTGACAGCTGTAACTGTGCCACCTGTTAAACATGATCATTCTGTGTTTGTACTGTGGCATCATTCTTGGTGAGGGTTGGATGCTGCACATGGCCACTGTCATACCGGCCTGGGGTACATACTCAGAGAGCTCATCCATGTCTCTTTTCATGTAGACCAGGGAGGTACATCTCAGGTCATTCACACCAGCATGGACATTGAGTGCATCATATTTCTGCTTGCTTTGTGGTGACCTGCGTACTTGTGTTATGTGGCATATTGCGGCAGCCTACAGGCAGCTTACTCTACCCTTTCCCTTGTTCAGTCTGCTGAGTGGGACAGCAGTGTGTCTGCCTATACAGACACCTATTACAACTGTATCAGGCATGTTGTTTCTCCTTCTGGCCTGTGACTGTTTGGCACACCAGCTTTGTGTACTATGTGTTGCATGTGCTATGTTTGGAGGTTGTGGTTGCTTGTGATCTGCTTTGGAGGCTTCTGTTGGTGTGGTGTGTTTGTAATTAGGGCCTCTGGAAATGTTTCTCTGTGTGTATATGTTTGGTTTACAGTTGTGGTAGGTCTATGTGGGACTGGGTTTGTGGTGTATGTGGTTACTTCTCCTCCTGACTAGTTTTGACAGTACTGAGTTGGGGGGAGCTCAACCTCCAGTTTGGATACATGGTCGCATCTATCACATATATTTGTATTTATTGGGGGGAGTTGTGGTTGTCTGTGTACTTGGGACAGGTGTCACATTGCCTCTGGATTCACAGATTCTACTTGTTGTGGCTGGCCTTAGTGGATTGTATGTGTGGACATATGTTATTGCCATACTACTGATCAGTGATTATTTCCCTTTTTATGTTTGCTCTATCATGTGGTAGCTTCCTCATTCTCTTGCATGGTTTGGTAATGGCTGGTGTCCAGCATGCCAGATGCCTGCGTGTATGGCATTGTGTCTTGTTGTTATTTGTGACTGCATACTCCAAGAATTCCTGGCTGTGTTCATGGAATGCCTGTATAACATGTTCTGCGGTGTGTCCCATATTCTGCACTTGCACAGGGCCTTTCGTGGATTCCACATCAGTTTGGAGGGGTGCAACCTATGCTTTACACATGTTTTTCACTGTGATATTCTGGCCAGGGACTGGGGTCTGGATGTGTATATCCAGTGTGATTACTCTATGGTCTGGTCTTACCAGTGAAGGATACACTTCTCATCTTGCCATCCAGTACACATGTTGCTGATTATCACATCCAGTATGCTTACCCCTCTTGTGGGAGTGGTTCGTTGTTCCTGGGCATTTTGGTTTATGGATTCTGGGAACTTTTCTCCGACTGTGTTGGTGCTAGTATAATGCTCCCGGTGTATGTCTGGGTATTTTCAGTCAAGCAATATAATGTGGTTTGGGGGGCTTGATATATTCATGTATTCCAACATAGGCCAGGTGCAGTTCCTGGTATTAGGACAGTAGTCTGCAGCAGGCTTTATACTGGGAGGCGGTTTTAGCCATTGGTATTTGACCATGGCTAATCCATGCTGCTTCTTGTTGTGGTACCAACATGGGGGTGTGGTTATCCTTGACATTTATTGCTAGTCACCCTCCTTTTGTAGCTTGTTCCATGTTTTGCGGCTGTACAGCACAGTATGAGGTGTGACCTGGTAGTGTTAGGGTGCTGATGTGAGTCTTGACCCAGTTCTCTATTACAGGACTGAAATCTACATTCTCCATATGGTGTGCATTTACACTGCACACATCTTGCTGTTTAGACTTCTGGCATCGGGTAGCATTACATCTAGGTTCCTATCCCTTGTGGTACCTATGAAGGTGGGTTTGTGTTTTGAGACTTACCTATTCAGGGCATGCTGTGGGTACTGACAGCCTTTGACAGTATCCATGGGGCATGGAATGATAGGTGCACGCCACCCCTAGCAGGTGGTGCATCTTGTCATGCTCCGCATGTCTTCCCAGCCTGAAACACATTGGCTCCCCTTTGACTAACTGCATTACTTCAGCCAGTTATTGCACTTGATCATCCCATCGTCATTTTGTGGCTTCATGCTTGGTGAGGGTGGATGTTAGTCAGGGTGCTTAGGTGTGCATATAGTACATGGTGTTACATTACTTAACACATGGCATTCATGCCTCAGGTGGTGCTGCAGGGCTGCCTCTGTCGGATGCACATATTACACTCCCTGTACATGTTTGTGAGCAGGTCATGTCATTTTAGGCATCCCTGTTATTATTTGAGTGAGTCAGAGGGGGTATCATTCCCAGGGTTCCTACTGAGCCAGTGTATGTGCTATGCATTGCCTCTTTGCCAAGGCCAGGGCAAACTGGGCACGCCTCCTTCTGCCTACTGGGGCAGGCTCAGGTTGTTCCTCCTCTGAGTCACGCTCTGCCTGTGATAGCCTTGGCAATGGTGGGGGGCTGTTTGGCCCAGCCCTATGCTGGTCCTGCTGCAGCTGTTTTCGCAAGATCATATTATGTAGCATAGCACATACCATGACAATTTGGGTACATGTAGTTGGTGTGTACTGCAAGGCTCCACCAGATGTGTCCAGACACCGGAACCGTGACTTCAGCAGCCCAAACACACGCTCTATTACATTACGTGTTTGTGCATGTGCCTCATTATGGCGTTCCTGTTCAGGTGTGTGTGTGTTTCTGATGGGTGTCATCAGCCACGGCTCCAGTGCATAACCTGCATCCCCCACTAGGTGTCCGTGTGGGATGTCCCCATTGGCAAATGTCTGGTACAGCTGCGTCAAATGCCAGATGTGGGAATCATGGTAACTCCCAGGGCAGCCAGCACACACATTCATTATTATGCCCTGGGCATCACACATGACCTGGCAGTTGATGTAGGGGAAGCCCTTGCGGTTAATGTAGGCCCTACCCCGCTCACCAGCTGGTGCTTTGATGCATATGTGCGTGCAGTCTATTGCACCCACTACCTCAGGGTATTCCGCTATGTGCTGGAAAAGACGCATATTGCTGGCCAATACCTCACGGGCATTGGGGAAATATACATGATCACCGACATGTGCTGACATGGCATCCAGGAACTGGTGCAGTACCCTGGAGGCTGATGCCTGTGATATCCCCATCATATCACCAGTTGGTCTCTGGAAGGTACCTGTTGCTAGTATTCTTGGGCCAACACATACCTTGGTTTCCACTGGGATGGGTTCCCCTCTGTTGGTTCTGTGTGTGAGGCATGGCCTGCACAGCTCAACTATTTGCTGCAGGAGCTCTCTGTCCACTCTATAGCGCTCTACTATCTCCAGCTCATGTAACCCGTGGTAGGTGACCCTGGGCCTGTACACTCTTCTCTGTCTCCTCACTGTGGGTTGTCTGGCACCATCTGCATTGTCACCACCCTCAGCAAGTCACCTATGTCTCATCATGACAGCTATGGCAGCCCCTAACATTTCTGCTCTGAGTGAAGCTTTTTCAGTTTTCACTTCTATTAGCTTACTCCTGTCTTGCAGTGTCTCTTGAGAGAAACATCCTGCACTGCTGTTTGCAGAGTTTTAAGTGCTGGGCTGGGCTACTATTCTGCCTGTGTAATTGCCTGCTTCTAATTGTTTTCACCTGCTAGCTTCAACAGTATTCCCTGCTAGCTTCCTACTAATTCTGTTGCTTCCTTTTTCCTTTCTGTTTCCTCAGGGGGGAGCAACGTGCATACCAGCAGAAACATGCTCACAGTTGCTTACACACGCGCACACATGCTTACACGGTTCAGAATCTACTTATTCGGGTTAAAACGCGCGCACACCCACACAAACAGAGTTACAAGTCTGCCAACAGCCTCCTACATACTCAGCCTGCCCTACACACGCGCACACCAGCGCAAACAATGGTAAACATCTACCAACACGCTCCCACATGCTCAGTCTGCCTTACACACGCGCACACTGCCCTACTCGCGCTTCATGGCATACACATGTGCGCATACATGCCCAGCAAGAAACTTTAGTGTAAGTAACAGTGTACACCTTCCATTTCTTGACTTTCCCAGACTTATCTTGTGGCACTCCTTTTTCCCTGATCTGTGTCTGTCATCTGTCATGTTACACTGACCTCCAATGAACTGCATTTCTTTCTACCATTCCCCCCTGTGATGTCACCTATCTCCTACTCTATTTCTCCCCCTTATGTATCTCTTACACTACTCAGACTGTGCTCATTTGCTATGTGACTGTGAGATTCAGTATCCTAACCCTCATTTACATAAGATTGCCTACTAATGCTTAGTTACATTTCTTACACTCAGCTTCCCCCCTTAGCAACCACTACACGGTGGCCATGTTGTTTTTGGTCTGCTGGTCCCTGCATTGTCATTCCATGTATTGCATAAAACCCACATTTGTGGGTTTATAACCTTCATTTTTATGTTTTATACAGCGCAGCCTGTTTGCGCGGGGCTGCGCTGGGTTTAAACATCGGCGAAAAAAAAAATTATATTTTTATTATTTTTGCATCGGGTTACCTTGCCAATGGCCACATATTTGGCCATTGGCATGCTGCCTCACACATATGCACCCTTTATTTGGAGCTGACATGGCTCCGTTGTGAAATTTGCAGAAACGTACTCAGTTGTCAACTGAGTACATTTCTGCAGCTAAAACGTCTCTTACACGGGCTGGTTTCTGCTTTGTGGATCGCTAATATACCTCATTTGCATAACTTTCGGCTGCAAGTGAGGTATTTAGCATGTCCACGCCCAGTCCGTGTAAGAGACGTTTTAGCTGGTCTCTTACACGGAGTTTAGGGCTGTTCCTGGATTGTGAGGCTTGCATGGAGTGTTACACGTCTCTTACACTCCGTGCAAGCCTTCATGAATCCTGCCCAATGTCTGTGCTGAGATGTTTTCTGTATTGTCTTGGAAGTGGTTTGATTGTTTTATTACTTCCAGTAAGTACCAAGATCTGAGGAAAAGCCCTTGTGTATGTACTTTCATAGGTAGATGCTAAATACTGCTAGCTTTCAGCAGTGTGGGTTTTACCTGGGATAGGGTCAGATGACAAGAAATTATGTCATTCTGCAAGCTGTCCCAGCAGTAATGTTTGAGATATTAATTTAAGAACTCTCTGAGAGAGACAGGGTTTTCTATATTCTACCTGGGACCTGACCAGAAGATCCATTCACCACACATCTGCCTTGCTATGAGTAAATTAGTCTAGGGAACAGTATAATTCTCTTAGATATAGTGTGGAATATAGCAAAGCTTATTTTAGATATTTTTCTTTATTTATTTGAGACTGTTCTGCAATGTTGTTTTAAATTTTTCCTGTCATTTTGAACTCTGATATCACTGTAAATGGGTCTACTTCACCTGACAGAAAACTCATTTCATAGAATTTCATTTGACCAAGACCAAAACACCTAATTTTCAAAATACTGAAAACTCATTTCACTAAATCTCATTTTACTGAATTTTAAGCCATAGACATGATGTGGGTTTTTCTTTACCTGTGACTTGCTTGTAATAAAAATAATTACTGTAAGTTAAAGTGCTGACTGTCAGAATACCGATAGTCATGTAGAAAGTATGTTGTAGTGTTTCTAAATGTGGGTATATCTATTTACATTTTTATGGGAAGTATCTAAAGTAATATGGCAGATGTTTTGTGCATTCTCAGAGTAGTGGCAGCGTATAGAGTACTGTAAGGCAGGTAAAAGGTATATGCTCTTTTCCCCAATGTAGTGCAATCCTGGGGTTAGTATATATAGTTAGGGGGTGTAGGGGGGACACAGCCCCCAACATTGGGGGGGGTGGGAGGACATATCCCCCCCACCTAGTTTGGTTTTATATTGTCCGGTTTCTGTTAAGGGGGTAAGTAAGTAGTTTTTAAGTTCTGGAAAGAGTTAGTCATTGCTGTTGCAAGTCTGCATGTCTATGGTTTAAAATTTAGTATTTTGAAATCCAACATTGTAAGCTTTCAGTGAAATGAGATTCAGTCAAATGAGTTTACAGTATTTTGAAAATTAGGTATTTTGGTCTCGGTCAGATGAAATTCTGTCAAATGAGTTGTCTGTCATGTGAAATAGATCCCTGTAAATATATACTAAGTATTTTCTTGTTCTTTTATTATTTATTACTAAATACATTTAAAACTTTCATTGTGGCTGATCTTTGTGAGGCATATTTACGTTCTGAGAGTACTTGCATATTTATTTGGTGACACTGTGTAGGCCATTTCTAATAGCCTTGCTCTTGGTCAAACTACCATTTGTACTGATAGTAACATTACACAGTAAGATTGGACACCCTTTATTAAGGGCCTTAAAGTAGCTGATAAGGACTGGCTGGTGGCAGTCAAAACTAACTTATAGTCTGGGCAGAAGGGATTATAGCCAGTAAACCTATGCCAACTTTTCCCAGGTGTGTAAGTGTGTAAAACAAATCTCTAAGAGTGTGTGTGTCAGCAGGGACACAAAGCACTGGTTGGAAAGAAAAAGTGTTGGAGGTCTTGGCTTGTCCACTCAGCTGAGATCTCAACTCTAAAGCTGTGCCAGTGAGGAGTCTTCCTGGGGATCTGGAGAAAGAGGAAGAAACCAGCCCCAAACTGACTGTGGTCTCTGTGTGCTCCTAAGGGAAATTGCATTTGATGCAGACAGCTGCATCAGGGAATACTACGTGCACCTGTCATCCTCTCAGTGTACATCCCCCACTGTTGCCAGTGGTGAGGATTGAAGTTCCTTGATTACTGGTCCAGTGATGGGGCATCACACTAAGAACAAATAGACTGAGGACAGTATGAAAGGGCACACAAAACAGCAATGGCAGGCAAATGAAAGAAAATCAGAATGCTCAGAAAGAAAAGACAGACAGACTGAAGGCAGTACAAGACAGTACTCACAGATAGTTTGCAGAAGGCAGCAATACTAAGGGGCACATAAAACAGACACACTGTAAACTGATGGGCAGATAGGGGGTGCAAAGACAGGGGAATAATCACTGATGCAAAATGGAACTAAGATCAGTCACAAAAGAGTACACAAAAAATTGTTGACTGTGTAGCAGAGCACACAAGAACCAGGCAGACTGATGGACATATGACATGGCACACAGACAGACACATTATGGGCAGACATATGGCATGGCACACAGACAGATTATGGACAAACATATGACATGGCACACAGACAGATTATGGGCAGACAAGTGATACTAGAGCAGAACACAGTGAATGGCCATACTACAACAGAGCACAAAGACTGGACAGACAAGTGATGCTACAGCACAGCACAGTGAATGGACAGACAGGTGATGCTACAGCACAGAAAATGGACAGACAGGTAATACTACAGCAGGGCCCAGTGTATGGGCAAACTGAAGATTGTAGGGCAAGACACACAGACAATCACCAAACATATCCATGTGGGTATAGTGTAGCACACAAAACCAACTGACAGAAGACAGTATAAGAAGGCAGACAGGAAAATACTTAACAGACAAGTGATAGTACAACAGGGAACACAGAATAGGCAGACTAATGACAGTATGACAGGATATACAAACAGTGGGCAGATAGCTGATGGTATGACAGGACATACAAAACATACCCACTAAGAATACTGTAACTGGGCACACAGGACATGCATGCATACTGATGACAGGACAAGATAGGAAAAGACAGGAAAGATAAGTGATAGCACAACAGGGAATGCAACTCAGTATGGGCAGATTAAGGACAGTGTGACAGGACAAACTAACAGTAAACAGATAGGAGTTTATATAACTAGGAGCAACTAAGGAAAGGAAGAGCAGACAGACTGACGGCATATCAAAAACAGTCAGCACAAGCAATCAGCAAAAAGGCTGGTGAGAGTATAATGTGGCATACAGAGCAGGCATTGGACAAACTGATGATAGCATGTCAGAAAGCACAGAACCGATAGATTGAAGTTAATGTAACATAACACACAGGCATGCAATACAAGACTGGGAAGGTCAAGCAGTTTTTATCTTGAAAATATTTTTTTTTTCTGTGTAATGTTTGTGCAGAGTGAGTCTTTCATTGTACTTTGTCCTTTTCCATCTGAAACACAAATCCTGCTGCATTTTAAAAAATGAGATAAAATATATATTAGATGGAGTGTGGATTCAGGGTTCATGCAGAAACAATATTTAGTATGTTAATGAACAGGGTAATAACATTTGTACTGACCCCAAAATGTTTAAAAACTCTGGAAATAGACAGCATTTGGAAGCCAAGTAACATTTGCCTAACCAACTAAATGAATGTCAGCTAGTGTTAACAGCATTCAAAATAAAGTGATACCTCAGTAACAGCAGGCTATGGTGTATTCTGATTCATGCCTCAGAGTGTATGAATTAAACTTACATTCAGGTGCATCAGATTTGATTAAATCAAAGCACAGCATGGTTTATTCTAATTTAGAAACTGAAACGTTGCTGTTTTGGATGCAATCAAGGCCATAATTTTATTTCTGACAAAGTGGGGGATAATTGTTCATTTTAATTGGAGTGCAGTGTTTCTGGTTGACAAGTGTCGATGAGCAGGAATTCAGCAGGTTAATCTGTTCCAAGTAACACATATCAGTCAAGAAAAGCAGTGAGTCTGTGCAATGGAGGAGGCAAGGTTCTGTGGTGTTTATTAAAGAGCTAAATTAGTTGCATAACTGTGCTTCAGTGTGTTAAGGGAGTTAGTAACGATACAGAAAGGTGATGCCAAATTAAAAATGCAGGCTGGATGGAAAAAAATAGCAGAAGCCAGCCTTGCTTTATGTTACCTTTATATAATACAGAATCTATGGCCTCTAATCATGGGTATATATACCCAACTGCACCCAAGATGCTCTAACCTCTACTTAACTCTGTTTTTCAGATCTTGTACTCAGCACTTAGAACCTTAATTTATCTGACTCTTTGACCACTCTCTCTCTCACTCTCTCTCTCTCTCTCTATCTACAGTAATGCTGTAGAAGTCTCCTGTATTTGGTTAAAGCAAACATGTTTTATTATCTTATATAACCAGCATACACTGATAGCTATAAATTAACACTATATGTAGCAGGTTCCAGAACTGATTAATGCTAACTGATGCTTTTCTTTACTGACGTTTTGGAAGACACTCCATGTTGCATGCTCATGCAAGCTTAGTCTGACTGAAGTATATTTAAATATAACTGTACACTATATATTTAACTTCTTGAACTGCAAGATTCTTCTATCTATTCACCTATCCATTTTCTGAACCGGCTGCCCCGGTGAGGGTTGCTATGGTCGTAAACTTGAATAATGTCAATCAAAGTTTCCTATCCCCAGCAACTATTCCCATTTCACCCTGGGGATCTTCAAGAATTACCAGTAAACAGAGAGCTAAAACTTTTGCATTCTGCTTTTTGTCTGGTCCCAATTCTCAACACTACTGGATATGTCGGGCACATATCTCATAGGAGGCACAAAGAAGGTGCACAAACTCAATGCCAAAAAACAAGTCTTCTGACTCCTTCCATCTTGTAGTAGTACCAAGAGCACTCTGAAACTATTCCAGATTGCTGAGGTGCCACTCTGTTACACAGACTGAGGCCAACAGGCCTGTGAAGGAATCTCATTTCTATTTCTTGCATCATTGATCTCATCCTTTCAGTCTTTGCCCAAAGCCCCTGATCATATGTGAGGATGGGAATATAGACTGACTGGTAAACTGACAGCTTCTTTCTATGACTCCGGTCTTGCTTCGCCAGTCAGCTACAGCTCCTGCTATAATGCTGCCACTGCACCATCTCATGGATCAGTCTTCAAGTTACCTCAATCCACACTCATGACAAGGTTCCATGAAGATACTTAAAGTTCTCCAACTGGAGTACCTGCTCCCTACCAACCTGCAAGAACAGTCTACTTTTTTTCCAGAAGCAAACCATAACCTCTGATCCAAGGATGCTAAGTTTCACCTTTAGAGCTTCACATTGAGCAATGAACCACACATGCGTGATGGATATCAAAATAACTCAGAGCTAGTAAGACAACATGATCTACAGAAACAAAGATTACACCCTCACCTTCACAAACCTAAATACTTTCCAAACTAAACCAACTCAGCAGAAATAGCTCTTAAGAGGTGATTCTAAGACAGAATAATTTCCAGCCCTCAGATGTATGTTGAAATTCTATCCATGAAAGTCATTAGGAGGAAGACACATCAATGGATTCCACTGATATAACTTAAAGGCATTCACCTTCATGCTGACAATGCTGAGGCATCTCAGTCCACAAATATAGGGATCAAATGGCATGCAAGAGTGACCTTAGGACCTCAGGACACTGTTCTGTTGTAGCACATCTTACAAAGAGATCCAGGGTACATGATTATATCACTTCTCCAGGTTCACAGAAAACAAGTAGGTCATATTTGCAGGCTCTCATAACCCCTTCCAATATCCATAGAAAGACAAAGAGGTGATGTACTGTTCCCTGAACAGGATGGACATTGCATAACTATTTCTGCATCAGAGACTAAACTGTCAAGCAAAATCACCTTTCCAGCACCCTGATAATAGACTATTCCCTTTTGTCATGAATCAGAGTCTCATCTTCTTGGTGATGTCACAGTACAGTGGCATAGGTTTTCTCTTGGAGGCTGAGGAATGTAGTCATTGTGTTACTGAAACACAACATTCTGTCCCCATTTTTGTAAATGGAAATCACTACCCTAGCTTGGACTTTTGTAGATACTTCACCAGCCTTCTGCTTAACACAAAAAAGTTGATTTAGCCTGAACAGTACAACATCTATCACCATCATACCTCTCATTAGGCCAAGAAAATCTGAACAAAGCCATAAAGAAAAGTGGGACCAAGGCCCAAAATATGGACAATTTTTAAAAATTGCTCTTACAAACTTAGAAAGTTGAAAGAATAACAGGTTTTGCATTAGCACAAATCTTCTGAAGTATGTGAAGTCTGAAACTCAAATGTCTATCATTATTTTCTAACTTCAGTCTTTAATTATTTGCCGGAAAACCACAAATTTATGAAAAAACGGACCAAAAATATGAGGCAAAAATCTGGGCATTCTGCAAAAACCTGTACAGTCGAAAGGTATGACCACCACTAACTTTTCAGGCTGGATTTCATCCACTCTTAAAGCCCTTGCCACAGCAAAATAATTGATTTGCCACATTGACCACTCTATAAAATTGGATTGCATTAGAATTAATCAGATTAACTGCTGCCTGCATATATTTTATACTTGCCTGTACTTCTCATTGCCTGCTGCAGGTATCCAGGATTCCTCCTAAGAAAAGGACTTTACTGCTGATCATGGGCACCCTCCCCTCTTAGTAAACAGATTTATAGATGTGCTGCTGGCATAAGCCTTCTGCACCCACCTCTACATGCAGTAACATGGTACCAGAAAGCAGCTTGGGTACTGCAAGACAATTACAATGGGGTGGGACGTGGAGTGACTGGAGACTGCGTCTTCTTTGTGGTAGAGTAGACATGCAATTCTGACATTTTTCTGATGTCCTTTCTTTAATGGCAGTGGAAATGTAGCTAGCAAGTCACATAAAATTACAGTTTATCATAGGCACCATGGGGCATCCTAAGGCCATTTATCTTAAAATGTTCATAATGTGTTCAGAGGGACATTAATTTCAAAATGCTCATAGGCTATGTGATGTCTCACTACTGGCTCAGTAATCAAGGAGCCTAAATCATTGCCACTAGCACCAGTGGGGATGCACATTGGGAGGATGATGGGTACACACACACAGCATTTCTTGATTCAGCTCAGTGCATCAAATGCAATTTTCCCTAAGGGCACACAAAGACCACAGTCAGTCCGGGGCTGGTTTCTCCCTCTTTCTCTAGATCCCCAATAAGACTCCCCACTGACACAGCAGTAGAGTTGAGATCTCAGCTGAGTGGCCAAGCCAAGACCTCCAACACTCTTTCTGTCCACCTTTGTGTCCACACACACACACACACACACACACACACACACACACACACACACACACACCTAGGAAAGGCTGGCACAGGTTTACTAGCTATGCCCACTTGTGCCCATACTATAAGGTAGTTATTATTGCCACCAGTAACCTCTTTATCAGCTACTTTGAAGTTCTTAACAAATGGTGTCCAATCTTACTGTGTAATGTTGCTATCAATATAAATAGTAGTTTGAACAAGAGCAAGGTTATTAAGAGTGGCCTACACAGTGTCACCAAATAAATATGCAACTACTTTCAGAACTTAAATATGTCTCACAAAGGTCAGCCACAATGAATGTAGTCATGGACACTGTCCAATATAATGATTCAATGTTGGATATGTTACATGACAGTGACACATACAAAGTGGTTAGTGTGACTGATGTAAAGAAAAGTTTTCAGCGAGTTGACACATTGTTGTTTGATATGTTCAGCCAAGGTGAATTAGATCACCAGAGTTATGAATATCTTTTGGTTGAACATCCTAAATTGGCCACTTTGTTTGGTATTCCGAAATTACATGTTGATCAGTATAACCCACCCTTTAGACCTATTATTTCAGCAAAACATTCTAAAACAGAGAACATATCTATTTGGCTTGATTATATTTTGAATCCTATTGTGCAGAGATCTAAATTTTACATCAGAGATTCCTGGCACTTACTGGAAGAATTACGGCATTTAGACATTTCATCTAGTTCCGTGAGTTTTGCTACACTTGACGTTAAGTCTTTGTATACTGCCATCAAGCAAAGAGAAGGATTAGAATATCTTAGGGAATACCTTAACTTATTTTCTGAAGTTGATAAAGTTATGGTTAACAGCATTTGTGGTCTTATGGAGATAGTTTTAGACAACAATTTTTTCAGATTTGGTAAACACATTTATAAACAGACTTTGGGAGTAGCAATGGGAGCGAGGGTGGCACCAGCATTTGCCAACTTGGTTATGGCAAACTGGGAGCTTACATTTTTGGCCAAACACCCACGTTTTAACAAGGCACTCGCATATTTCAGATTTATAGATGATTTACTGTTCTTGTGGACTGGTACTCTTGAAGAATTTTCTGACTTGGTGGTAGATTTGAATCACAGTACAGATTTTTTGGTTTTCAAAATGAGTGGGTTTGGGGATAGTATTCCCTTCCTTGATGTTTTACTCAGTGTAGACAAAGTTAACAGCACATTCAATAGTCAAATATACAGAAAAGAAGTTTTTGCTAACCAGTAAATACACAAGGATAGTATACACCCTATACATATGAAAAAAGGTGTGGTGAAGTGCCAAATAATTCATTTGAGTAGGCTCACCACCGATGACAACACATTTCTAAGTGAAATTAGATTTTTATGGTCATTATTTATGTATAGAGGTTATGCTATAGATTGGATTAAAAAAATAGAACAAGAGGTCATTTTGCTGAGGAAGGGTATTGCTAAATCTATTCTTCTGTCTAGTCAGATAGGTTTAAGTTCTGGATCCACTGTTTCAGACACCCATAGTAGTTACAATATTGCGTTCCCTTTACCCATTGTTCATTAGGGACATCATCATTAACAACTGGAAAGTGGTATTAGGGAACAAAGATTTGGTTGGCACTTTAGGGGTGAAACCCACTTTCACCTATCAAAGGGTGACAAATTTAAAATCTATGCTTGAGACTGACTACAACAGATATCAGGATCTGACAAGAGCAGCTAGTATTAAGAGGGGTACTTATGCATGCAATAATTGTAGGCAATGTAGATTCATCAGTAACAGTACCAGTGTATTTATAAAGTACCTTAATTACACCATTTGGGTCAAAGGTTACTATAATTGTAATTCTGAGTATGTGGTTTATATTGCCAATTGTGTATCATGTGAGCATTATTACATAGGCAAAACTAAAAGAGTTCTTAAAAGAAGAATCTCTGAGCACAATTTGGCTATAAAGAACAAAGATAAGTTTAATTCCTTGGCCAAACATTCTTTAATTTGTAGGGACTTTAAGAAATTTCAATTTTAAGTTTTTTAAAAAATCAACACTAGTGAGTTTGGGGGAGACTTCAATAATGTCTTAGAATGTAAGGCGACATTGTGGCAACTTGTGCTGGAGGCCGATAGGTCACCTGGCCTTAATGAGTATATTAATTTAAAGTGCTTTTTAATGTATAGGTAGGCATTTGTACACACATGCATGTGCATGTGTGTATCTACATTTTTATATATAGATATATATATATATATATATATATATATATATATTTATATATATATATATATTTTTTTTTTATGTGTGTATGTGTGCGTGTGTGTGTGTGTTTGTATTATGCGCCTACGCACACAGTGTTTGTATAGTATAGTATAGTTATGATTTAACATATTGTGTTTATAAGTATGTGCATTTCATTTTATTTATTTTTTCATTTTCATATCATTCTTAGAAAATATTGTTTTTACAATTTGGATGGATGTGATGTCATTTCCTGTATTGTGAATTATTTAAGGAACTGGTGATTACATTGTAATGTTTCTGAAGAAGTTCACGTATTAAACTGTGAATGAAAGCGCTAAATTTTTGGCTTTCTGGCTTGTTTGGTCACTTCACTAGCAGATTTGTGTTCTACTTTAAAGTTCTTAACAAATGGTGTCTAATCTTACTGTGTAATGTTGCTATCAATATAAATAGTAGTTTGAACAAGAGCAAGGTTATTAAGAGTGGCCTACACAGTGTCACCAAATAAATATGCAACTACTTTCAGAACTTAAATATGTCTCACAAAGGTCAGCCACAATGAAATGCTTAAATATTTTAATAATAAATAATCAAAGAACAAGACAATACTAAATATATATGTACACTGATATCAGAGCTCAAAATCACAGGAAATATTTAAAACAACATTGCAGGACAGTCTCAAATAAATAAAGAAAAATATCTGAGCTAAGCTTTGCTAAATTTCTGACTATATCTAAATGAGTTATACTGTACCCTAGTACACTCACTTCTGAGCAAACAAGGCCGATGTGGTGCATGGAACTTGATGTTGTCAGGTCAAAGACAAATACAGAATGCTATCTCTCTCTCAGAGACTTCCCAATTAAAATCTCAAATATTAATGCAGGGATATCTTGCAGAATGACATCATTTTTTGTCATCTGACTCTATCCCAGGTAAACCCCCCACTGCTGAAAGCTAGCAGTATTTAGCATCCACCAGTGAGAATACACCGTCCTCAGATCTTTTGGCAAATGGTGGAAGTCGTAAAATAATTTACTTTCCTCCACATTTAAAGACAATACAGGAAACGTCTCTGGTACAGACATTATGTCTCCTGCTGCACTGAAACTGAAAGCTAACATATTTTTTATGACCCAGCCATTTCAACTAATTTTCTGAAGTTTTGAAAGTTAACCTCCTGTGTTTCATTGTCTCTTGTTAAAATATATACATTTAAACAGTTACAATAGTGTATATACATTTCTGTTCTTTCCAGTAGGGTATACTGTGGATACATTTCAAAGAGCACCTTGTAAAATACCTCTTCAGCACATCTGTATAAAACATCTTATATGACATACAGCTCTAATAAATCTGTAGCACAAACATCTTATATGAATCATGTTGATATTCACAAATGACATATAATTATTTACAAAATTCCAGATAGCTGGGCTGGCCATATCTCCTTTTGTTACACTTCTGTATAAATATTGTTAATATTCACAAATGACATATAATTATTTACAAAATTCCAGATAGCTGGGCTGCCAGTATCTCCTTTTGTGACAGGCTCTTCATGGAGGTATTGATCTAAAATGCCCTATGAGTGGCTGTAGGGATATTTACCATAGCATTTCCATAAAGGGTGTCTATAGTAACATTTATATTAAAATGTTCAGTGTTCTGAAGGTGTCGATGAGAATGGTTATCTTAAAAATGACCTTGTTTGACCATGGAGATATATCTTAAAATTTCCACACAGTGGCCAGAGAGACACAGACCATGAGTTATTTATCCTAAAATTTCCATTGGGTATGCATAAGGACATTTATAAACTGTTCGTAGGGTGCCCTAGGAGATGTTTATCTTGAAATGCTGCAGATCAATGCTTGAATCCAGAAGTAGAAGGAAGGCTCCATGTCCCTATTATTCCATTGGCTAACATGGATGTTCTGATCTCCATTCAAGTCACTCACCAAGGACAATTAGAAATCCAGTTGACTGAGTCACTACAAAATTATAGATCACTAAGGTCTGCGTTGGTATGATTAGGTTCCAGATAAGCAGAAGCAAGTAGAGTTATAATAAAAACAAACAGAAACATTGCCATCTGGCTGTGTGAACCCTTGTTTCTAGATGATTGTCACTGTTGAAGTGACATCATGACCCATGTGCAAAAATGGGAGAAAGGGGCTGTGGATGAATGGATGGATAGCTGTATAAAAAAACATGCTTTAATATCGGTGTGCAGTAAAATAAGGAAATCCAGTCTGTTGAGACATTTAGGGTATTTTAACAGGATTTTGGCATTTATGTTTTCACTTTTTGTGTCTTCCTCTCAGGTTTGAATCTGCTGCTCTAGGTCTATTTAAAAAAAAATCTTGCTCTGCAGAATAATTTTGTAGGATGTGTTTGACCAGCTTTTTCCATGTCTTATTGTATACATATCTATGTGCATGTGCATAAGTGTGTGCTTTGCAATTCTTTTCTTTTTTTCAGTGAGGAAACCCATTAACCAGTCTTCTTTTCAATGGTGACCGAGTCATAGAGTCTGATTAAGTGACTTTCTCTGATTCACATAGTAGGCAAATTAAACTGAGAAAATCAGACTCAAACACAGGGCTACAAGGTAAAGCATGCTGCCAGATCATAGCTTTAATTATTTGAGCTAAGCTACCACACCCTGTGGTTTATGTTTCTTGTGTTCATGGTAGTGTTCTGTTCTCCCTATTCCAGCTGCATTTGTTTCAAAGAGAAGTATAATGGCAATTTAGCTTGACAGAACCACCTCCTCACCTATTTATGCAACTTAATATTCTAAATTATTCCCACAGTACTGCTGCATTAACAATTTGGGTGGAGTTCTTGAAGGAGCTGTTGAATTATTCTCATGTGTTTCTTCATCTGCCCGGTTTTACTTTTATGACCACCTTTCTTAAATATCACCACACAGCCTTTAACATCAGAGTTATTACCCATTTTTTAATCTTCACTCAGGTGATAGCTTTTAACAAGCAATGATTCAATACTGCATCTTGTTGTTTTATAGACCATAATTAGACACTGCTTGTTGTTTTGGGGGAAAAATACCAATGACAAGGGAATCTAAAAATAAGAGTGACTCTTTATAATGAATGTTCCAACATTACTCAGAGGATACAAATGTAAATGACTGCTCACAAAGGCTTGCATTTTCAGTTTATTAATAAAGAATGTGCTATCATTTTTCTCACTTTATTAAACAATTAAACACATGCTAAGTACTTTATCTGCCTCACTTGTCAAGACCCAAGATGAACAGAGAAGCAGCAGGGTATTGTGAAGTATGCAGTATATTCAAATAACTCTACTGGGGTTGATTCAAGTATACATATATGTAAAATTAATCATGTAAGTTAAAGTAAAAAAATGTTGAGTATAGAAATGAACAAGGCAAAACAGAAGAGAAAAGATAAACTTTATATTTACTATATAATATCTTGGGACTTTGAGAGATGTAACATTTTGTCTTTAAAAAGACATACATACACCAAGAGGACTGTTAAAGCAAAAACAAAAGGCATTAGACACTCAGACAGATTCCATCTCTAGTTTTGTACAGCAGGACTTGTATCAGAAAGGAAAATGTGACTGCAGAACTGAACCTTTTAATAAAGAACCACTGAAATGGATATATTTTTTTCTTTTTTACATTAACAAATTTTATTACCACCTTTTCATTTTAAGTGCTTTGGGGTAGAGAATAACTAACATTTATTCAATGGCACATTTTTTTTTCATTTGGAGAGGGTAAACATGCTGATTACTGGTCACCGTTTTCAGACATCATGTTGATCACACTGTCAGTTCTAAGGTGCCGAGAGATAAGGCCTATAAGCAACTCAGATATCCAGGAATCAAGTACTGACCAAGGCACTGGTTGAGACATTTAGAGAGGGTCAGAGTGAGTAGCCACTGCCAGTTTGCTCATCCTGGATGGGGGGAGGCGGTCTGATCTGTTACAGTGCCCACACTCTCTGATGACAGAGAGATATGGCATGCAGATCTAAGGATGAGGAATTGTTCTCAGTGTAGGCCAAAAGTTGCACATGTCTGGCTTCTCATGTCCATGTGCAGAATACTGCATGTGCATGATGAGGGAGCACAGGGAGGTGAGCAAAAGGTCAGGCTAAATATTGATAACCCGGGCCTGCCAAGGATAACAGTCCAGCAGAGCTCTACTCTCATTTCTCTATCCTGAATAATGGTGTGCTTACCAAAATAGCTTGTCCAGGAGGGGGCAATGTCATCATCGAGTTATGGTGGGTGATAGATTAGGATAATATGGGGGGGGGGGTTGAGGAGGTCAATAGAGTGTCTGTGGCAGTGGCATCTCCAGGTTCTTTTTCTTGTCTAGGCACAATCCAGACACAGTAACGAGCTGAAGGGACACATGATGACCAAACATAGTTAAAAAAACTGTGTATAAGATGTAGAATACATGCATACCTATGGCCCTGTAACTAAATTAAATATCACAGTAACTTTTTTTAGATTGACATGTAAAGACCCTCAAAAAAGAGTCAAACATTCTGCTTTACTAGACTTCTAGATCTTCACAATTTGCCTTTCTTAATATCAGTCTATTTACATCATTTTCATCCTTATTTTCTAAAATTCTCCTGCCCCTATCCAGGCCACGGATACCAATAATAACTAATTTCCTTACTACCACTTGCGAACAAGGGTAAACTAACAGGTGCATTTTTTTCCCAAAATAGAGCCCCTGATGCTTTAACTCACTTATTTGTCATCAGCTACACATATTTGGTATCCTCACGTCAAATAAGTATAACAGGACAACAAATTATCTAAACAAACAAACTTTTATACAGTCAAAAATGCAAATGGCGACATGAACCCTTTACAGTCAAGATTCACAAGCCAACCCTCACAAAAGTACATGGAGTTCCTGAAGGTTTCATCTTTGGACTTTTAGTGTTCACACAGCTTATTGACTTCCTCTCCCCAATGTAAAACATTATTTTACATTCAGATTATCTAGTCTTCTTTAAAAATGGTCCCTTATTCTCCAGCATGTACTTTCATGCAGAAGATATTTAATGAGACCCGCACATTTATATCACTTAATCTTCTACCAGCTACTTCAGCAAAAGACACTTGGAAGTTTGGGAATGTAAAAACAGAAGTGTTTCAGAGTGATATAACATTACACTAATATATAAATGTGGCTTTTAATCCTGACTTGGATGCTACATAAAAACTGCACCAAGCAATGAATAAAATGACTGGATTAAGAAGGCGCACGATTTCATCTTACAGATGCATACTGTCCCTTATTCCACCCTCAGGAAATGTATGCATTTCACTCTCACTGGGACTCACCTTTGATCTCTCTCTCTCTCTCTCTCTATCTATCTATCTTTCCCTTTAATGCACCATATGGCACATTGGGCAAAGAGCACATTTCAGTGTTCATTGTTTCTGTAGTAGTTACGGGTTTTATGGGCTTAGGTTGATAGCCCAAGGCCCAGCTTTGATCTAAATTGATTTTATTTACTTGCTAATTGCTTGTTACCTTAATAAGCTGACCACTCCAAACTGATCATTTTTAAGCTATGACTTGGACAAAATGAAATGGAACTGCAGTCAACCACTTAAGCCAGTCAGTATAATCTGAGCATAAAATACTGCTATATAAAAAATACAGCTAATATACATGGCACAGAACAAAAATAAAAAGAGAAAGTTTAGCTAATTAGGTTGGCGTTTTATTTTATGCACAATAATTTAAAGACAGCCCTGTTAAATCCCTAATGCCAAAAGACCAAATACAGAAAGACCGAAGTCAAAAGAGCAGATGTTGACTACTAGGCAACATATATGGCCGAAGCATAAAATATTGAGTATGTTACTGTGTAAATATAATGAAACATTAGCTGTGAGCAGCAGCAGTGCGTTACTTTACAGCTCAGGTTTTACAACACGAGGTTAGAATCTCCATCAGCTTTCCTACCCTTGGTCAGGTGTAAACTGGACAAGGATTCCCTGAGGTGCAGCTTAGCAATCGCTGCTTTGAACTGAGAAATGGGATAGGTTATTTCAAGCACAAAAATGGAAAGTGCCAAGGCTTAAATGGCCCACAAGGGCAGCTAGCCTAGAACATACCTATAAACCTATGACAATCACTGCCAGCCTGTCAGCAGTGACTCAAGCATGTTGGCCTTTTCAGTCTTTGAAATTGGGCAATTATGGTTTAGTATACATATGTAAGAAGGGTGCAGCAGGCAAATCCCCCACAAGGAGGGTGCAAGGGCTCTTGCCCCCATGCAAAAATGCTTTCTTTTCCTTTAATCTGGTTGAAGTTTCTTCAAATGGTTTGTCTTATCTGACTGAAGCTATAACTAATGTCAATTCAGTCAGATGCAGTGGAACGTGTTGATGTTAAAACCAAAGGTGACCACAAAAGTGAACTAAACACCTATTAAGTTGCATGAACTATGCAAAACAATATTAGATTAAATGAAATAAACATCAGGACTATGTCAGTGCCCAGAAATTATCTTAGAAAATGCATTGAAACTCAAAACTGAAAATGTGCACTAAAATGCTATTTTAATAAAGGACAGAACAACAACTGATGGCATAAACAAAAAAGAAAGAAAAGTACAGTTTTGTACCTACCATAAATGTAGATGTTCGAGGATCCACATTGCTGCAGTCCTAACTATTGGGTAGTCCGCTGTCCAGTCGGCCCGAATACCAAAGTATATGGCTGACGTCGGTCAGGGCGCATTAGACTGACGTCAGTACATCAGGGTACTAATGCGCATGACCGACGTCATATCCTCAGTCTTTTCTTGCCCCAGATGTCAGAAGACCCTGAAAAGATAAGGCCAAAAACCAAAAACTCCCAACATACCTGCACCAAAATATATATATATATACAAAATATACAAAAGTAGCAGAATATAACCTCACCTACACAACCACCCCTAAACACAGAGGGGAAGGAGGGAGGGTAAATTGGACTGCAGCAATGTGGATCCTCGAACATCTACATTTATGGTAGGTACAAAACTGTACTATGTTCTTCATTCCACATTGCTGCAGTCCTAACTATTGGGTAGAATCCCAAAGCAGAGGTAAGGGAGGCTGGCAAATCATAAGGAAGCAGGAACTGACAACATGCCCTGCAAAATAGCTGTGGCAAAACCAGCCCTAGACTTAGAGTACAGAGGAAGGTGATAATGCTTAGAGAAAGTATGCACTGAACTCCAAGTAGCTGCCTCCAAAATATCCTTAGTTGCCACCCCCCCTCAGAAATGCTGTTGAAGTGGCAGTAGCCCTAGTGGAATGAGGCCTAATCCCAGCTGGAATCTCCTTGCCATGATGGGAATAACAAAATGTAATGCAACACCCAATCCATCTAGAAATAGTTTGTTTTGACACAGGCTTGCCCTGAGAACTCAAAGCAAAAGAAACAAACAACTGCTGAGACTGCCTAAAATCCTTAGTCCTGCTCAAATAATAACGCAATTGCCTGTGTACATCTAAAGTGTGCAAAATCTTTTCCCCTTTATTTTGGGGATCTGCATAAAACGTAGGCAAATGAATAGTTTGGTTTAAAGCCACACTAGAAACCACTTTAGGCATAAAGGAAGGATTAGTGCGTAATGATACCCTATCCTTATGAAAAATCAAAAGGCTCAACCGCCATAAGGGCCTGTAACTCAGAAACCCTTCTTGCAGAAGTAATGGCCAACAAAAAAGCAGTCTTCCATGACAAGAATTTCAGTTCAGCAGTAGCTGCAGGCTCAAAAGGTTGTAGAGTAAGTTTCTCCAACACAAAATTGAGATCCCAAGCAGGAGTAGGAGCTCTACGTGGGGGTCTTATATTCTTTGCCCCTCTAAGAAATTGCTTGAACAAAGGATGTGAAAACAATGGTGGGTCACAATCATAGTGAGCTGAAATTGCTGCAGCATGAATCTTAATGGAAGAGAAAGACAAACCTTTGTCCAATAACTCAGTAAGATATTGAAGAGCCACACTCAAATTAGGCTCCGAAATCTCCAAATTCTTTGCTGCAGTCCAAAATAAAAATCTCTTCCATTTTTCTGCGTACACTTTCCTTGTACTAGGTCTTCTGGCTTCCATAATCACATTTAAAACTTGTTGAGGAAGTTGAGACCTGCTGTCTTTCAAAACAGAATATGCCAGGCTGTTAGATGAAGAGAGTGAAGCTTGACATTGAGCAGACGACCGTCCTTCTGAGACAACAGATGTGGAATCAAGGGTAAAGGCCATGGAGGCTTCTTTACCAGACTCCTCAGTAATGGGTACCAGTGCTGGCGAGGCCAATCTGGAGCTATTAAAATCATCCTTGGCTTGTCTTGTCCGACCTTTAGAAGCACCTTTGGAAGAAGAGGCAGAGGTGGAAACGCATACACATGAAGATTTTTCCAACTGAAAGAAAGAGCATCCACTTTCCAAGCTGTGTGATGAAACCTCTTTGTGCAAAACTTTGGCAGCTGGTGGTTTAGTGGAGAAGCGAACAGATCTATGTCTGGAGTTCCCCAGGACACTGTCAACTTTTGAAATACATGAAGATCCAGTTTCCACTCGTGGGGATCCATGATTTGTCTGCTTAACACATCTGCTAAGGAGTTCTGTGCTCCGGCAGAAACCTTGCCTGAAGAGTTAGTTGCAAGCTGAGCGCAGTCTCCCATAAAATCATTGCTTGCCTGCACAATGGGTAAGAATGTGTTCCCCTTGTTTGTTGATGTACCACATGACAGTTGTGTTGTCTGTTAGAATCAACACCTGCCCTGGAAGAAGTAACTCCTTGAAAGCCATTAATGCAAACTGGACTGCTAACATCTCCTT
This sequence comes from Protopterus annectens, assembly GCF_019279795.1. Taxonomy (NCBI): domain Eukaryota; kingdom Metazoa; phylum Chordata; order Ceratodontiformes; family Protopteridae; genus Protopterus; species Protopterus annectens. Next base: position 182,384,501 of record NC_056750.1, on the reverse strand, counting down.
CATGTTGATATGTAGATGCTGTAGTCTGGCAGGCCACTTGTCTTGTATCCACTTTCCATTTAGATGAGCTCCCCAAGCAATGTCTGAGGCATCTGTCGTTAGAATTTGACTCGCCTCTGGCCGGGTCACAGAGAGTCCCTTGTTTAGGTGACATTCCTGAGCCCACCACAAAAATTCCTTTTGAATGCAAGGTATTATTTGAATGACAGTGTCCAAATCCTGGCAGTGCTGTGTCCATACATTTTGAGATACCATTGTAGCTTCCTCATATGCAGTTTGGCATTGGGAAGCACCAGAATACAAGATGCCATGAACCCTAAGGCTTGAAGGACTGTCCTTGCAGTCAGCCCGGACTGAAGAGATAGTTGATGGAAGTAACTGGAAAGATTCTTTTGTTTGTCCGGGGTTAAAAAGGCCATCTGGGCTGCTGTATTCAGTCTCACACCCAGAAAGCACATGTCTTGAGAGGGTACTAGACTGGACTTTATTTCGTTCACAGAATACCCTAGGCATCTTAGCACTGCTATGACATATTCCAAATGCTGTAGAAGGTCTTCCTTTTCTTGAGCCAGAATCAGGCAATCGTCCAAGTAAGGATAGATTTGAATTCCTTTTAGCCTGAAGTAAGCTATCACTGGAGCCAGAACCTTTGTGAATACTCTGGGCGCAGTAGATAAGCCAAAGGGCAATGCAGAGAACTGATAATGAGAATTTCCAGCTCGAAAACGCAGATACTTTCTGCAACTTAGTCTTATAGGCACATGAAGGTAAGCTTCCTTGAGATCTAAAGTTACCATCCAGTGATCTTTGCCCAGCAGAGGTAAAAGCTGTTGTAACGTCAACATTTTGAACTTGGGAATGTCCAGATAAGTGTTGAGGATAGATAAATCCAAAATTGGTCTCCACGTGTTCCCCTTCTTTGGTACTAGAAACAGGCGAGAATAAAATCCTAGGCCCCTTTCTGGCACAGGAACCGGCTGAATGGCCCCTATTTGGAGTAACTGAGAAATTTGCTTGTGAGCCTCTTGTCTTTGTAGAGGAGGAATATCTGGCATGCCTTTGAAACGAGGCAAGGTATGGAAATAAAACCTGTAACCGTGGTGAATGATATCCAGAACCCATCTGTCTTGGGTAATTAAATCTCAATTTTCTTTGAAAAGAGACAGTCTTCCTCCCAACGGTGCTGCCAGGCGAGAATGAACTGGCAGCTGAAAAGGCAGGTCATTGGGTCTGCTTACGAAAGGACTGACCCCTGCCCTCACCAGAAGTCTGAGCAGGGGAACTCCCTGTCCTAGGCCTAAAAGAACCCTGACCTCTGCCCCTACCACGTCTAGACCTACCCCTAGACTGGGAATCATAAGCAGGATAAGTCCATCCCTTAGCAGGCCAATTTCTACTAAACTTCGGAGGCTGCACCTGCAAAAAATCTTTAACAGTTTGCATAGACTTAGCCTTGTGCTCCATTTTCTTCAAAACTGCTTCTACAGGCGAACCAAACAACACATCAGACTGCAAGGGAGCATCCAAAATCCGTGTCTTAACATGCTCAGCTAAATTCTGATCTCTCAACCAGGCGTGCCTACGAAGAACAGAACCAGTGGCAGCCACCCTGGAGGAGGCCTGCACAGCATCAAAACCACATTGCAAGGAATGTTTACCCACCTGTTCAGACACATGAACTAAATCCTGCAACTCTTTACACTCAATACCTTCCGCCAGAGCATCCACCTTAGATTTCAACTGTGAAAGATGATAATTCTGATATTTTAACATGTGAAACTGACAATTCAACGCCCTCATGGCTAAAGTGGAAGAAGTATACACTTTCTTTCCCCATCTATCCAAAGCCCTTGCCTCTTTATCAGGAGGGACAGGATTTTTAACAACTGAGGCCTTCACACCTTTAGGCCCCTGAGAGACAGTTTCCGGGTCTGCCCTAGGACTCTTAAAAGATACTTATGAGCTTCAGGCACCCTATAATACCTATCCGGTTTAACTGGGGCAGGAGGCAAAGAATCCAGATTCAGGAAGCCTCTGCAAAACATCTTCCACCACATTCAAAACAGGAGGTATAGCTAAAGGCCTATGCTGGGGTAAAAACAAGAATTCCCTAAGCCTTTTCCTGGAATCAGAGAAATCTTGACCTTCCCATTTAAAATGCTCCCTCATGGAATGCAGAGTCTCTGAAAATGAAAAATCCTCAGGAGGGAAGCTGAAGGAGTAGAATCATCCACATCAGAATCAGAATAAGGAGGAACTCCTGCAAGTCTTCAGCCGAAGACTCAGAAGCCTCGAGCATTGCTCAAAACTCTCAAACTCAGGTTCCACCCTAGGCCTCTTATCAGGAGGGGGCATAGAACCCCTTATCATAGTAATCAAATCCTCTGCCATTTTAAGCATATGTTTCTTAGGCAAAGACCCTGAAGCACTAGGAGAAACCCCCACTGAAGCAAAACTCGGCCTGCCCTCAAAGAAGCCTTGGAAACAGAAGGGAGGCTCTGACCACCTTAGGAAGAGAGGGAAGAACAGCCACCTGAGAAGCCCCCTCAGCCTGGCCTACTTCCTGAGAGGATACATCCTGTAACAGTAAAGTCTCTCCCTGAGACTCCAAAGAAACACCTGGCAAAACCTCCGGCTCCACTGAGCCCTCTAAAGAACCGACGTCTGGGACTGTCGGTTCTTCCACTCTAGGCTTTGCTGTTTTGTCCTTGCGTTTTTAGCCGAAGGCGGCGTCGGAGCATCCGACGGCATTTTATAATTACAACGCTTCCCAAACACTAACCTGGCACAGTCTAACCTTCTCTTAATAGTGCGTTTGTTAAATCTAGCACAAGAGCGGCATCCAACAACGTCGTGCTCAGGCCCTAAACAAGGTATACACAAAGTATGGTAATCCCTATGAGGTATCTGTTTCCCACAAGAAATACAGTTATTCACTTTTTCTGACATCCAGTTAAATACTGAGGCAAGAAAAAACCAAATATTCCCAACGGGTACTTAGCCAACTTTGATTCGGTCTGAAACTCTGGCTTCAGAAACTTTCAGAACGCCAACCTGCACTCGCAAAATTGCTTCTGCATCGGACCATGCGGCAAAAAAGACTGAGGATATGACGTCGGTCATGCGCATTAGTACCCTGACGTACTGACGTCAGTCTAATGCGCCCTGACCGACGTCAGCCATATACTTTGGTATTCGGGCCGACTGGACAGCGGACTACCCAATAGTTAGGACTGCAGCAATGTGGAATGAAGAACATCAGACCATAACCAGGACAGGAATGTTGTTAGTGTGAAAGAAGAGGATAGTGAATGATTCCATGATTTTTTAGGTCAACTTCCATTATGATGTTTGGAGAGACTGGTCAATCAAAGGAAGAACGACTCCAACCATGGTTGTGTCACCAAAATGAGACATCAACAATGGGACAATTATATGAACTTTCAGGGCAGGGGAAGGGGTTGGAACAGAGGCAGGGGCAGGAGAACCAAGTAAAATGTAAATGTATTTGTGGATGTGACAAGGAATTTGCCATGTTATATGCTGATGTGTTTCATATGTAAATTTATCTAGCTCTGAAATTCCTGATGCATGTAAAGCTGTTTCTCGCGGGGGGGGGGGGGGGGTTCACATTCATTCTAAACTTTAAATTGGATATTGTTGATGTTGTGACTCACCTTAGGTTATTTACCAGGGACATTAATTTAAAAATATTTTATTCCACTAGGACACCTATTCCAGCTGACCATATCAACAAACTGAAAATGAAAAGTACTTTTATTCCCCCTGCCAATCCTTGAATTACACTTTTTGAAAGGACTTGTGAAACTCAGTTTAGGCGTGTTGCAAAACAGGAAGGTGGGCTCATGGATAGTTTGAGTCAGGTTGAAAGAGCAAGCCTCAGAGTTAATTTCAGGTTGAAGTATTAGAATTATGAAATGGGATAAAGGACGGGGAGAATTTATAATGGTAATTGGCTAGGCTTAAATGGCTCACAAGGGCAGCTAGCCTAGTACATAGCTATACACCTATGACAATTACTGCCAAGCTGCCAGCAATGACTCAAACATATTGGCATTTTCAGTCTTTGAAATTGGGCAATTATGGTTTAGTATACATATGTAAGAAGGGTATGGCAGGGAAATCCCCTGGAAGGAGGGTGCAGGGGTTCTTGCCCTCATGCAAAAATGCTTTATTTTCCTTTAATCTGGTTGAAGCTTCTTCAAATGGTTTGTCTTCTCTGACTGAAGCTATAACTAATGTCAACTCAGCCAGATGCAGTGGAACATGTTGCTGTTAAAACTAAAGGTGACCACAACAGTGAACTAAACACCTATTAAGTTGCATGAACTATACAAAACAATATTGGCTTAAATAAAATAAACATCATGACCATGTCAGTACCCAGAAAGTATCTTAGAAAATGCATTGAACATAATTGCTGCTGTTACCCAAGCACTGCCAAATAAGCAGTGAAAGTTTGAACAAAAAGAAAAGAAAGCCTACAAAGACATCTTACTTTACAACAAAATGAAGCATGCTCCTTGATGTTTGAACAACTCCAGCCGACTCATGAGAAATACAAAGCTGAAAATGTGCACTAAGATGCTATTTTAATGAAAGACAGAACAACTACTGATAGCATAAACAAAAAAGAAAGAAATAGACCATAACCTGCACAGGAATTTGGTTAGTGTGAAAGAAGAGGATAATGAATAGAATAACGATTCCCTGATTTTTTTAGGTCAACTTCCATTATGATGTTTGGAGAAACTGGCCACTAAAGGGATCAACAACTCCAACCATGGCTGTGCCACCAAAATGAGACACCAACAATGGGACAATTATATGAACTTTCAGGGCAGGTGAAGGGGTTGGGACAGAGGCAGTGGCAAGAGAACCAATTAAAATGTAAATGTATTTGTGGATGTGACAAGGAATTTGCCATGTTATTTGCTGATGTGTTTCATATTTTAATATATCTAGCTCTGAAATTCCTGATACATGTAAAACTGTTTCTCAGGGGGGTTTCACATTAATTTCAAACTTTAAATTGGATATTGTTGATGCTGTGACTCACCTTAAGTTATTTACCAGAAACATTAATTTAAAAATATTTTATTCCACTAGGACACCTATTCCAATTGACCATATCAACAAACTCAAAATGAAAAGTACTTTTATTCCCCCTGCCAATCCTTGAATTTCAGTTTTTGAGAGGACTTTTGAAACTCAGTTTAGGCATGTTGCAAAACAGGAAGGTGGGCTCATGGATAATTTGAGTCAGGTTGAAAGAGCAAGCCACAAAGAATTGATTTCAGATAGAAGTATTACAATTATGAAACCGGATAAGGGTGGGGAAGTACTTATAATTAATAGTACTGACTTTCTGGCTAAAATGTTTCAGCTTCTTTCTAATGAAAACACCTATCAGTGTGTTTCCATTAATGAGATTAACATTGCTTTTGCCTAGTTTGACTTTTTTCTTACTGGACATGGTCTTGCAAGGGGAATTAGATGATGATGAATGGGAATACTTAAATGTATCTAAGCCTAAGACAGCTTCCCTATTTGGTATCCCCAAAATTCACAAGTAATCAACTGATCCACCCCTTAGACCTACTGTGGCAGCAATAGGTCACAGACTGAAACTTTAGCCAAATTTTTCGATTACAAATGTAAGGGTTTGTTGAAGGTCAAGACATGTATATTAATGGACTCATGGCATCTTTTACAATTTCTAAATGACCTTTCCTTTAACAAAATATTATATTTATTACTGTAGATGTAGTCAACCTTTTCTCTAGTATACCCACAATATTGAGGGTCTATATTAGAATATCGAAGTTTCAGAACTTCGAATGTTCTAATATCAACCCCTATTCAGCGAACACTGAAAATAGCGAAGCTACAGAAAACCAAATTTTTTCCTAGGGAAAGAATTTGGTTGTCCGTTTCTGTCGCTACACTATTTTCAGTGCTGTGGTGGAAAGTTACGGGTCAGGCTCAGGTAAGTGTGCAATTGTGCATGGGTTAGCTGAGTTAGGGTTAGGGCGTGGGTTAGGTATGTGTGCGATTGTGTGGACATGAGGGTTAGGGCAGGTTAGGTGAGTTAGGGTTAGGGCGCGGGTGAGGTGAGTGTGCGATTGTGACGGACCTTAGGGTTAGGTTTTGGGTTAAGGTAGGTGGATAGTTAGTGGTGTATGTACAGTTTAGTGTAGGGTTAGATATAAGATTTTAGGTGTATGTGTGTGGATTGCTGTTTGTTTGGTATGCTTGTGTTATGTGTATGTGTTCCCTAGGAAATAATTAGCTGTTCGGCATGTTCATTGTTATCAGCGTTCACTGAATAGGGGTCGATATTAGAACATTCAAAGTTTTAAAACTTCGATGTTCTAATATAGACCCCAATACTGATACTGAATGTTTTTTGAGTTTTTATCTCAAACTTCTGTAATGTCCATTCATGATGTCCAGACTATTACTTCCCTTTTAGAATTGGTTTTTACTAACAACTTTATTTATTTTGAGGGGGAATTCTTTCATCAAACATCAGGTGTAGATGGAGGCAGCTTGTGCACTGATTTATGTCAACATTGTATTGGCTTGGTGGGAGGAATATCATGTGTTTTCCTCTGAAGTTTTGCTCATGGTGCACGATTACTTTAGATTTTTAGATGATATACTCATCCTGTGGAAGGGGACTTTAGAGCCGTGGTTGGACACTCTAAAAGGGTGGGAAAGTTCTACTGATTTCCTTAGGTTCACTTATACTATAGGCATGGACAAGATTAACTATCTTGGTATCCTTTTGGAGAAGAACTACAGGTTAGGGTGCTTTGTTTCAGCAGTGTATAGAAAGATAATTCTCCAATACATACATGCATTTTCAAAGTTGTCACCCATTACACCAGAAAAAATCTGTAGTAAAGGGACAGATGGTGAGACTATCCAGGCTAACTACGGAGCATCATACATTAATGGTCAAAATACACCATCCGATCTGTATGTTGTGGCTAGAGGCTACCCTACTGGGTTGCCAATAAAATTAAAAGAGAGGTGATGTGCCTACATAGGGACTGTTTTTCACCTATTTTCAAGGTCCCTTCATTTGTGGAACGCAATCCAATACTTAATGTGATATACTTAGGTGTTATAAGTACCCTACCACTGAACACTCTGATTTTTACAATCCCCTTTAGTTCAGATGTGTTTAAACATACAAGTTCATTTAGGTTTAATTGGGAAATTATTCTTTCTCCTGATGTGAAAAAAAAATATTAGGACAATCTCCCACAATAGTATACAGTAAAGCGAGAAATATTAAGACTTTAGTGGAGAGGAATGTTGGAAGTTGGAAAACTGAGTTCAGTAAAGGTATTACATATAAATGTGGAAGCTGTAAAATTTGCAGATTCGTACATGATGGGCTTTATGTCTCCGCTGCTAATTTTAAGAGAATTATTGCATGTGCTGGTAAATGCAATTGTAATACATCTTTTGTTGAATATCTGGGTTCCTGCATCTGCTGTAACTGTTTCTATGTGGGGAAAACAAATAGGAAGTTAAGAGAAAGGGTTCATGAACATCTTTATGATATTACAAAAAGAAAGGTCACAAACGCATTGTATGGACACAGTATTGTTTGTCTTAATTTTAAGAAGTTTGTTTGCTTTATTATTAATCGGGTGATAGTGGAACCATTTAAAGGGGACTTGGAATTATTTTTAGAATTTAGGGAACTGACTTGGCAAATAAGGCTTAATGCCTCTGTCACCTGCAATTAATGAAACCACAGCCCTAGCTTTTTTATTGAAGAAAAGAGCATAGTGTCTTTCACCTTTGCATGTCTCATATTGGGTACATATACCTTATCTATTTATGTTGTAGTTATTTAGCATTGCACCTATTATTCTTAAGCTTTTAACAATATATACACACTGATTCATATATTTATACATTTTTATATTTATTTAATATATATCTACTCATATACATTTACATTTAACACATATTTAAATGTGCATGGATATTCTTTTTTAACATTGTTTCATATAGGTATGTTGGGTGTCAGTATAAAGAGTACATGGAAAGAGTCTATTAAACTAAACTACAATAATTTAATAACCATCATTAGTGAACTAATCAAAATATAGAATAAAATGTTCTTCACAATGATAATTTTACCTAAAATTATGTTTTATATACAGTCATTGATACTACCCCTCCCAAAAACTTATTTAAAAATTAGATTCCATGCTACTTAAATTTTTATGGTTCCCATTAAAACCTAGGATTGCATGTAAATGGAACATTAGAGCTTGGAACAGTAATGGGATGGCATTCCCTAGCCTAGATCTTTATTCCAAATCAGTTATAATTAATGTAATATTACATTGGATCACACCTACCCATATATCTACCTGGAAAACAATACATGAGATTCATATAACTGATGTCAGAACTACAGAAAATCAATTTAAGGAACAGTATGGAATTAAGTAGAGTTCATTGGCTTTTACGTGATTTTTTCTTTATTTAATAAGAAGTTTGATCATTTTTCTTATGGCATTAATCATATATTTAATAACTTAAAAAATATAATTGATTGTAATTACAACATTAAACAATTATTATTTCTTATATTCCCTATAACATACTCCCCTGATTTCCTAGATTCTTTCAACATTAATGCGAACTAAAAGTTAAAGGAAACTAACCTGATATTCTGGCATCAGTTTATTGAAAATAAGAGTATTAAACTACTAAACTCTCTTTTATGTCGTTTTGATAATAGTCAAGGCAGTTGTCTGTTTATACACTCATTACGGCAGTTTATAGAAAACAAAATGAGAATATCAGTCAACCTAGAGACTGAATCCATGCCTAGTTTGATTCACTTTTTATTAGATGTCTTGAAAAGACAGAATCAAAAATTAAGTATCTCACCTATCTGTAAGATACTAAGAGAAGACACTTTAAAGTTTGACTCAGATTTTTGGAATTACTATGTAAAGATTAATGGAGAACAAATATCTGATGAATCAAAAAAATTGTTATTGAATTCTACATCTGGTACCTCTTCTTCATTATATTGGAGATTATATACATGGAAATTTATGAACAGGAGTTTCTATACTCCACATAAAATAAATATTATACTCAAAAACAGTGAAAGTAAATGTTGGAAATGTGATGAATTACTAGAGGCCAACTGAGTTCACATGCTCATTGAATGTAGAAATGTTTAATACTAGAAAGACTTTGGATATTTTGTAAATGCTTTATGGTCTGAAAACTGTCATATTTCTAACTCAGTAATCCTATTCAATGTTCGTATACCTAATGTAATACCTAAATCTCAAAGTCAGTTACTCTGGTCAATTCTTGCAATTGCCAGAAAAGTTATTACTTTGAACTGGAAAAGTAAACAAGATTTGATGTTTAAAGATTTTATTAATTTAGCAAAAGTTGTTTGGAAAACCTTTTGAACAAATACTGATAACGTCTCATGGATAAAATGATTGTTTATCATGGATGAATATAAATATTGTAAATAGTTTTGTTATTGTTTTATTGTACTTGTTATATGTACATTTGCGTATGTTTATAATGAAAACAAAATAAAAATGTTTTTGAAAAAAAAGAAAATAGCATGCAACATTTTATTCATATTTTTATTCAATAATTTATAATGATTGAGGAAAATGTGTTTGCATTCCATTAAATCACAATTTATTATTTAAACTGGTTTTGTATTGGTGGGCTCATGCTATTTTACATCAGTTTTTCATGACTGCATTAACTCTGATGAAGTCTTTTACATATAGCTAGACAAAAGCGTTCAATTCTTACATATCATGTGTATATTCATTTTACTTGTTTTTATTAATTGTTCGATTAAAGTGCTAAAGTGCTTGGTTAGGGTCCATTTTTTTTCTTTTTTTGTTTTTGGCATTATAGTGTATTTGTTTTGTGATGAACTACTAATGGCATGATGAACTCCTTAACTGCTGAACATTTTCATTTCTGTCTCCAAAATGCTATTTTGGGCTATTTTATTTCTTTGATTTAAAAGACTATATCTCCAAAATGGTTCAAACATATATTCAAAAAACCTTAATGAAATATTAAAACTTCACTGGACTTGAGCTCCTATTCTCAATAAAGATAAAGGAGCATGCATTTTTAATTATACTGAAACAAGTTTAATTTCATTTTTATGCCTCAGTGGATGCAAATATGATAACAATCCTTTAAGTCTGAAATCATATCAATATTTTATACATGAGTATAAATTTACAGGGTCCTGTCTTTGAAAGATTATCAGACAAATTCAATAAGCCTACAGGGTTTGTTTCTACCATATTGTGATGCGCACATGGTAGAACAAAATTTTAGATTCAGTAAGTGCCATGTAGAGGCACGCACCACTGTAGAAACAAGGTAAACACCATGGCATGTTAATTACAGCATAAGCAGATGAACTGCATGCTGTAACACAGTGGAGCTATTCAACAAGCTGTAAAGCATCCATGTAGACTCAATGCTCCTTTTCTATGTGAATTCCAAAACATATTGGAATACAGGTGTGGAAAGGAGTCTACACAGAAAGAGTGTAAGGGGCTGCTGCCTTAATTCATTTGTATGCGCTACAGGCTGAGGTCTGTGCTGCTGCCACCAATAGACCTAGGCCAAGGAGGAGAGGAGTTTTCAGGCCCCATTTAACGTTTCACAACTTATATTATGTTGAAATTGTATAGCACTACAGGGTGAATATGGATAAACTAAAGGAGCTCTGCAACTTCAATTCAGAGCCAGGGCCAACCAAGGGGACCCCTTCCTATTGGAGACAAAAGTATGTGTAGCACTTAGAATCTTAGCTACAGGTACCTTTCAGAGACCAACAGGGGACATGCTGAGGGTGTCACAGGCATCAGCATCAAGGATTCTCTATCAGTTCCTGAATGCTATGCACCAACATGCCAGTGAACACATATATTTTCCCCATTCTTCTGAGGAGAGGGCCAGAAATATGCAGGAGTTCTACCATGCAGCACACTACCCAGAAGTAGTGGGTGCCATAGATTGCACACATACAGAAACTAAGGCACCACCCGGGGAACAAGGTAGGATGTAAATAAACAGAAAGGGCTACCACTCTATTAACTGCCAAGTCATATGAAATGTCAAGGGAATCATCTTGAATGTGTGTGTTGGCAACCCTGACAGTTACCACTACTGACATTTCTAGCATACCTCCCAACTGTAACAGGTGTTCACTAGGGGTGATATCCCACAGGGTCATTTACAGGGGGATGCAGGTTAAGCACTGGAATGGTGACAGATGACGACCATCAGAAATGTACACACACCCCCTGAAGAATGCCATAATAAGGTATATACTCAAACCAGAAATATCATGGAGCATGTGTTTGGGGTGCTGAAGTCACAGTTCCAGTTTCTAGATACATCTGGGGGAACCCTGCAGTACAATCCACAGACATGTACTGAAATATTCACATTATGTGCTACACAACATCATCCTTAGAAACGGCTTCAGCAGGATCAGCAAGGGAAAGGAGCACAACCCACCACCAATGCCATAGTCATCACAGCCACAGGCAGATGAGGAGTTAAAGTGGGAATCACCAGCTGCTCTGGGTGTAGGTAGAGGTAGGTGCACTCAATATGCCCTCCCATTGGCTAATAGACAATGCATAGCACACTCACTCACCACCTATGGGACTAAAACCTTCCTCCTACACACATACGTATAGTAACATTGATGCCAGACAACTCTCACAACCTTTACCTCCCCATGTACTGGCTATGTACTGCTTGAATCAGACAGAGTCAGCCCTGAACCAAAACTGTGCAACTGCTACATTTACAAGGTAAGACTTAAATCCGGAGTGTATTGTGTAATAATATGAATGAGTGACATATGCTTGTATTTCATTATTTGGTACTGTAAGCAAGTAAAAAATGGGAGATTTGTTCAGAAATTACCTTAACACGTGACAGCAGAGACTTATTTGACTTATACGTGCCTATTATTAAGTAGTAGGCCTCAGGCATGAAAGATTCACACAGTCATACCTCTCAAAAGTACTGGTGATCACAGCATGCCCTCAGTTTAGCACCATAATTTTGTACTGGGAAAGTATTAAAGAGAGAAGTTAGAAAGTAATGACACACATTGCAGTTTCTGACTTCACAATACTCTCAAGATCATTTACAACAGAGTTGGGAAATTTTGATGCTATCAACTGTCTAACTTTCCAAGACCAATATAAGTCAAAGGTACAATTACCAGTTCAACAGCATAAATGCAGATACACTAAGCACTAAGTCAGCTATGCACCCTGAACATCAGACACAAAGCTTATGTGTCCTGGAATCCAAAAAATAGAAAACAGGGATATGGCACAGTTATCACCACTTGCACAGGGTGATGTGTGGGCAGGCAGGAAGCCTAGGCTGACACAAAAATTCAGTGAGTGTGTATGGGTAAGAAAGAGAAGCAGGCAGACATTTGGATAAATCAACAAATGGCCAGTAAGACAAAATGAGTTTAAGCTGCATGGCTGAACCATGTAACTGTTGTGTGTGTGTCTATAGGGATCCCCCAGGTGAAATTGGTGTGTGAATGTCTGCATGAACACAGCTAAGCCCTGTGCTAGCTCTACATCTTGGTATGTTGTACAGGTGTGAGCCATGCAGGGTAAAGGTGGAAGTTCATTGTTGTTGTTCCCTATCAAGAGAACTGGCTCTGCCAGGAGATGTTCTGGCACATCCATGCCCACAATCAAATCACTACTGTTACCTGAAAGTGACTGATGCCTGCTGGATAAGCTCCTTTCGCAGGGACACCCAGGACCACAACCCCATGTCCTGCCATGTCTGGGTGTGGACAGCTCACCCACTGACAGAGCAGTGGAAGTACTGCTACTATGAGGAGCGTGATCAGGCACAGCCATGTTGGTTAACAGCAGATGATGTGGCTGATCAACGCCCATGAGGATGCCATTCCCCTCCCAACAGATGTTCCATCACAGACAACTCTTATTCCATGACAGACACCCCTTGTTCCATCACAGACACCCCACGTTCGAATATGTCATTCATCCAATTCATTGAATCGACAACATGGTGGAGGCAGTCACACATGTCAGTCTGTGTCACATCTATAACCCTTAGCATCTGTCTGGAGCACATATGGGAATGTGCCTGTGCCTCCATGATGTCCCTAAACATACGGTGAGTGGCACAGGAAGAGACACCTGCATCAGATGGTGGAGGGGAAACAGACCTCCTCTGAGCACCCCTAACAACCATCCTGCATTGATCCTCACCCACACTTTGGCTACAGTCAGAGTCAACAGGCACTGAAGCTGCAGAAACCACACTTTCCTCATCAATTGTCTTGCCCTCCACCTGTCCAATATCTGTGTGGCCACTGGAATGGGTAGGTATAGGCCTACTGGCTGTGTCCAATGGAATTGAAGGGGATGGCTTTACGTCAACCTCTGTGTCAGATTCAACCTCTGCACCCCCCTTGACTGTACCTTTGTTTGGCCAAAATCATCATCACACTCTGCTGATACACTGACACCAGGTAACAGAGGTCCCACATTTCCACTGTCATGATCAGAACAGCAGCAAACCCAGGAAAAAAATAATGCCTGCACTACTATAGTCCAATATATGCTAACAAACTAATACTGGTGCCACTATTACAGACAGTACAGCATTACACACAACAGACCAGACATCAACATTACATACTAAAATATTTCTTTAAAATGATTAGCAGTACTGACATAAAAATGTTTGGCTTACCATCTGCAGATGGTATTCTCCTCTGCAAGCTAGATGATCCTGGTAGAAGTTAGGCAAAAGGGAAGGGCAACATTGTCACAATTAACAGCAACACAGGGGGTAATACTTTTCCCTCCTTAAAACTCTAACCAAAGCTAATCAATAAGAATGTGTTGTTAACTGTAGCAATCTTCAAACCCCTCCCCCCAAAAAATTCTTGTGACACAGAAGTAATGTATTGATTTCAATTGTTTACTATACAACAGTATTCAACTGTTGAGATACCAAACCCTACCTGGAAGCTCCTCCTGGTACATGCTTGCAGTCCCTGACACTGTTGCATCAACATCCAGTACATGCTGTTCTGTACTCTCCTAGGAGCTATCTGGATCCTTGACAGTGGCCAGGAACTCTTCATTCAGTGTTAGTGATGGCTTCGTAGCAGGTCCTCCCCCAGTAACCATCTGTTCATGGCTCACTGCAGCTGCTCTCCTCCATGCAGATGTGATCATGTCAGTGGCTCTGTGGTGCACCTGCTCATATGTCATGCCATGGCCACCCACGGCAATCACATCATCCACAATCTGGTGCCAAATGTGAAATTCTGCATGCCATATCTCCCCATCCTTTTTCAAGCAGGAAGGCATCATGTCACCTAAAGGCATCCACTATCACCTGATTGATTCTCAGCATTGGTGAAGGGGATCTCTGAGGATTGACATGCCAGGGTGGCATACTCCTAGGTAACCTAAAAGACAACAGAAGGAAAATACACATAAGTATCACATAACTACAAAATACCTGTTCCCAGATTAAATGGTAAAGGTAGCCTCTCAGTATTACTCACTGGAGAAACATAAAACAGTCTAGAGATGTGAAATACAAACAACAAGCTGGATGCAAAAACAAGGAGAGTAACAACAGTAACATATCCTTATGTGTGCCATAACAGTAACTCAGTTTTGCTCCCCCCAAAAGAACATGCAAATGACACATTTTGCTAACAAACCATTTTTGAAATGCTAAAAGTGCTATCAAAGGAACTGCCTCTGAAACATATGTACATATTTATCACAGAACATTCCATGTTATGGTATTGGCAATCAAATTACCTGTGAAATCCCTTGGCAAACATGCCCATGGCATCAGTACACTTCTAAGCAATGCATACAAATAAATGTGTAACAGTCTTTACTTCAGATTTTTTGTAAGTACATTCCAGCATATGCAATATGTAGCTGATAAAATGCAAGCACACCTTCTGAAGTTCAGTAATATTCTGTGCAGATATATCCTGAAGAACTAGTGTATGTTCAGTCTTCTCCACATAAGCAAGTCTCTTCATCATCAGTTTGTCTAGCTACATGGTTGCCTTTTTATAATAGTATAGACAGTGAATATGCAAATGAGGTGGGAACTGATTAAAATTGCTGAATCCCAAATACCTGGATCTGTGCAGGAGATTTAAACTTAGTGTAGGCACTCTCCTAGTGTTTGTTTTCAATGGATTGCAACTGTGAATGATTGCTGGTTGGAAAAAGGAAAACATAACGGCAATGCAGGCTGCTTTACATCCAGTGGGTATGTCAGGTTAGATCTACAAAGTGTTAAATGCAAGACTGAGAATGTAAGTAAACAGCACACAGTTTACATGTTGTGTTCCTGAACATCCAACCTGCACTGCATTTGTTGGCAACTGCATGTGTTATTATTTCCTGTTAATATCTTCACACATTTTAAGCCCAATGATATAGAATGGCTTACAGACTGCATATCTCAGATTACTGGTGAGATAACTGAAGAATGATCAACAAACACAAAGAAGTAACACAGAGCTGTATATTTGCAAGCAATAACCATAACAAGTTGCGTGATCACTAAGTTACCTACATCCAAAAATAATAAATGTACTAATAACAGTTTCATGGTTTCATATTACTGTAGATGATGTCGCAGTTGGTTGTGTGAGAATGATTTCAGTTCCTTGCTGAAAAGCTGTTTGTGTGGCAAAGTAGGTTAAGGCACCCACCCTGCATTCTGGAGGTGCATTGGAGTGACACTTTAAATCCAGATTTATGTAGACATATATCATGTGAACCATAATTTTCTAGCGTGTATGTCATAGATTGAGTTTTCCTCATTTAAACTACTTGTCCATTTTTTTTTCTTTTTCTGTCTTGTTTTTTTTTTTCCCTTTTTGCCAGGGCTTGCATGAAGCAGCATGTAGCTCAATCATGGGAATGGAGGAAATGAATGTCAGGTTTGACTGTGCTTATCTCATTTGTGTGAAGCGTGACAGTGCATAAACTGGACAATTAGACCACCCAGGAGGCAGACAGGACTCACCAGACAGCCAAAAATAGAAACCAGATAGATTCAACTGACTATTGGGATCTCCACAAACCTGCTAAGTGGCATTGCAGGTGGTTAACAGAGAGACCTTAGGATTGAGTATTACATTACGGAATGGCAAGTAACGAGTTCTGTGACAGCAGGTGTAAGTGTAGGGCTGGAGTACAGATGGTCCTGGGTTGTAGTACGTGGTGTGCAACCTTTTTTTTTACTGTTGTGACATTGTAGGTTTTAACAATGAACCGAAACATGATCAACCATTATTTCAACTTTCTTGTGGCAACAGGTCTAAGTGTAGAACTGACATAGACATGGTCCTGGGTTCTAATACAGAATATTCCATACACCTTTACTGTTGTTCCACTTCCCATTATATTCATTCTCAGTTATAACACTTTAGCTAGTGGAGATGATCTTAATTATATTAATGAAGGATAAGACACTTTTGTGTTATTAGATTAATCTTCCAATTGCAATTATTTCAATCCTCACTGCTTGACACTGCTGCTCTCTGCTTACCATCATGCAAATACATTGCTGGGGTATGTGCACTCCAATAAATACCATAACTGGAATTGTCAGGAAAGCATCAGTCTCCATTGCTCCAGATATGCTGGTAGACATGGCTGGCATTAGTGGGGGAAAGTGTCAGGTTTAGGGCACAGATGTGGGGTGTCCAGGAGTCCAGGATATTTATTGGACTCCTAGTAAGGCACCACGGCCACAGGCTTCTGCAGGGTGACTATTCTGTCTCCCAGTACAAGTCTGAGGCTTGGAATAGTTTAGCCCAGGCTGTATCCAGTGCCACTGGTATCCTGTACATTGGAGAGCAATGTAGGCATCATTTTAATGATTTACAGAGGAGGAAGAGGGGTACTCTCAACAACTGGATTGAGGAATTTAAGACTGAGGACATCACACACTTGTGTAAGTATCTACTACAGAGAGTACTTGTAAGACTTAGAAAGATGAATATAAGCAAGACTGGTATGCATAATGGTATTTTGTTCTGTTATGTTTTTCCCCCCAACTGCCAGTGATTGTGACTTCAATGTCCAGACCCACAGGGCAAGGTTGGAGAGACTGACAGAAGCAAGTGGTATGTATGCAGCGGAAGGGAAGCGTTATTATAGCATTAAAATTTTAAAATAGCTTTTTTGGCATTTTATAGAATTGTATCAAACTGAGAATGCATATCCCAACTGTAAAAGTAAGTATGCATGCATTAGTCTGTAGCACAAGCCCATTGTAAGAGTACAATATTAGACTTTAGTCAGAGGTTGTGCGTTCAAATACCACAATTCAGAACTATACCATACTGGCATTTCTTCAATAATATTTACATTAAATTAAAACCTCTATACCAGTGGCACAAATGTCCTGCTGTAAACTGTAATTTGTATAACTGGAAAACTCACATGTGCAATATATGCACATTGCAGGGATTACTTGCAGCAATCTGTAGTATAGTGTGTATCTGTTAGGAGACAGACAACTGCAAAACTTAAGATAATGGAGTTGTATAATTGTATTATAATGCACCGTATGTTACATATGATGGTATTAATCTTATCTCTTTTATCTCTCACCACAACCCTTATCTCTCTCCCTTTTTTATTTTCTTTATTTTATTTTATTTTTTAATTTTTTCAATTTATTTTTATTTCATTTTATTTTATAAATATTATATAAACATATATATTTTTATTATATTTTTTTATTTTTGTGTGTCATCAAAATGTGTCCATGTCATCCATGTTTACCACTTCACTAAATGCTCCACAGCATAGCAAAGTAGGCTAGGCCTATTGTATCTGACTGCCCTCGCTCCACCGGTTGCAGCACTGATGTCCAGCACATCTGTGAACCAAACTGGCAGCACTGCCCCTGTACTACCTGCACCCTCAGGAAGTCTTTCCCCAGAGGCTGGTTCAGTGGTACATTCCTGGAGTAGTGGCAGAGGTGGTGATTTCATCATCTGCAGTAAGTTGCCAGGGACAGGGTAGAGGGTGGTGTGCTACACCATTGATGCACATCTACACCAGATGAAAAGACTATTATCACTCATGTTCTGAAGTAGGAGGAGGAAAGGATGGCAAGCACTCCAGCCACCTGCGGAGCAAGGTGACAGTGATAACAGTTCAGTGGGTGAGGACTCAGTTCTCACTGTCTCCAAGCTTGATGGTTGTGGGCCCGGGTTGTCCCCACTCTCACCCCAATCATGGTGTCCCCCAGCCTTTGTGTCCATCACTGTCCCTGTCTCTTGCCTTGTTCGTTTTGTCTATCTGCAGTTGCTTCCTCACCTACTGGACTTACCTGACCATGACATACCTATGTCCCTTCACCAACATTCCTCTCTCTCTCAAAGAAAAAATAAATGTACTCCTGTCCCGCAAAAAAATCATTCCATACATAGCTCTCCATTTCACAAATGTGTCTTCCTAACACACTTGATTTGCTCCAATTGGCTACACAACATGATTGTGCCGTGGTCATCCTGCTCTCTAGAGGTGACAGTCCAAATTCAGTTAATATTCTGCACATATTTTCAGTTTACACTGTTAAAGAAATGGAAAGCTATGGTTCTTTCCTACCTTCCTCTTGCAGATTCCTTTCCTGCTTTCCCTTTGTTCTTCCCCCACCTTGATCCCCATTTCACCACTTTCCTATCTACCTCATTTAACACCTTCAATCTGGTCAAAAGATAGAATCACACCAACTCACATAAATTTCTGCAAAAGCAATGGACACCTTCAGTTTTTGGGATCCATGTTTGCATGGAGGTGTGCATCATGTAGAAATGAGCAGCAGCAGCAGTGAGTGGCAGCAAAATGATGCAGTTACCTCCATGCAGTGCCACTTAACACTGCTGCTTTATGCCAACATACAGCAACACATGTACTAGAAATAAAAGTATTTAAAAGTATTAGACCTGAATTCGAACCCAGTACCATCTGGGTGCTAAAAGGAATGTATCAATGCATTAACACATACTGTTACAGAGTCAGTCAAGCAGCAGGTGTGTTGCATAGACTCAGTACTAAATGTCAGACTTTAGCACTGTGACTTGCATTTACTCACTGTTTAGCTGCATGCAAACATGTATATCTCGCATGTGTATACACTTTGCTAACTGTCGCAAAAAAACAACACTGCCCACTGTGCTATGGAAAATTAAATATTATGTATTACTCCTGTTTACTGTCCATTTTCTGTCTGGGTGGCCACGGTGGTGCAGCGGTTAGCATTGCCGCCTCACAGCAAGATGTTCTTCGGTTCAATCCTTGGCTGGGATGCCTTCTGTGCGGAGTCTGCATGTCCTCCCTGTGGCCCCGTGGGTTTCCTCCGGGTGCTCTGGTTTCCTCCCACATCCCAAACACATGCTGTAGGTAGATTGGACACACTAAATTGGCCCTAGGTGTGAGTGTGTGCATGTGTGTGCCTTCTGTGGAAGGTTGGGTGCCAGGCTGGCAATTCGACACTGTAAAACTCTACTGCCAATCATGAGCGGACAGGTGATCCGCTGTGGCGACCCCTAACTGGGAAAAGCCAAAAGAAGAAGAAGAAGAAGAAGACTGTCCATTTTCTGTCTAAAACATGAAATTACATGTGAAAACATTACAAACTGAAGGCACTATCCAACAATATGTCACATATTTACACTACAGCCAAGTGTTGTCACCCCCCAAGCACTGCAACCCAGGTGTCTCAGTACTTTTTCCACACATATATCACCTACACTACAGAAAGTAATATTAAATGTTGTGTAATATGCAATACACATCAATCTGGTAACATGCAGAACTACAACTATTAACCCATAAGCCTAAAAAGCCTTATCTGCAAGACAAGGGAAGGAATCAGCATGGACCTTATCCACAGGGACACAGGAGACCTTCAACACACTTGACCTGACCCATTCTATTTTTGTCAAGGGTAGATTTTGCTTATTGAATCTTGTGAACTTCTTTGATACTGACCTCAAAGACCTGGAAGAGAGATAAAAGGACATACCTCCTATGTTGACTTATCCAAGGCCTTTGGCACTATGCCCCATTCCTGTCTCATAGTGCAGATCTCCCATGTGGGAATTAAGCCATACAGTACTAGATGGATAGCCAAATGGCTCACCAACAGAACACACACTCTCACAGTTGTGGACTACACCTTTACAACTAGCCCACTTACCAGTGGAATACCACAAGGATCTGTGCTGGGCCCTCAACTGTTTGGAAACTACTTCCCTGAAGTGCAGCCAACAGTAGATGCCCTGTGGTTTACCAAATTTGCAGATGACTGTTAGCTGGATGCACTCATATACAGTCCACCAATGCTGGTAACATATTACAGAAGGGGATGACACCAACAAATGATTGGGGCCAAACTCATGAACTGAACCTTAAAGAACACAATGTCTCATTGTCCCCTTTGACATGCAGTACCCCTGTTAATTATGATATACATAGCACCCCTCTAAGCTCAGTGTTGTGAGACTTGAGAACACATGCTGATAGCGATCTACACTTTCATCACTATGTATCCATAGCGGTAAGACACACATTCTGCATTGTGCACCTACTACATATGGACATCACATCCAAGAACAGGGATGTCATAACTCTGCTGCACTCTATCCTTATCAGACCACTAATTGATTACATTGCTGCCTTCTGACTGTACCTCACCAAACACCTGCAGCAATTGGAGAAAACACAATGGTTTGTGACTAGGAGAATCTAGGGCCTCCAAACAAGACATACATGGAAAGACTGAAAAACCTGTCACTGTACTCAGTATCATCCAGGCTGCTGAGAGGTGACCTATACCTTGCTTACGGAGCAGTCTCAGAACCTGCCCTTCTGGGAATGCTGGACATCTGCAAATCAAATGGGACAAGAATAACATAACTTGCTTCAGAGTGTTCAAAATAGCCTGTGACATACACAGAACATGCCAGGGACAGAGATATGTCCTCCAGTGATTGACACTCCTCTGTAGTAGGCTCCCACTGTGTGTGAAGTAGTGGTCCTCAATGACCATGTTCAGCTGTAACCCTGACAATTGGTTGGGTGATTTTAAAGTCACCTCTGGAGTAGTGCCTATGTCCCTCATGGACAGGGCCAGTTGGTGCTGTTCACATAATCACTCTGCTAACAATGACCACTTAACTATGTTCAATAAGGGTCTCCAATGCCATGGATTGACAGTATTTTGATGCTTGCACATGTATGCATATCCATTCTGTGCAGGCCTCCCACCTCTTTTCTCCCACATGGCCTGCAGATGTCATCTACTATAACTTGACCTGCACTCTTGTAAAAGTCAGACCTGTGCAGTGTTGCTTGTGTAAAGTACTAGGTTCTGTAGTCTGTGTATTTAGGTAGGGACTCTGTTCTCATTGCAGTCAACTGTGTGTGTGTATGTGTGTGTGTGTGCGCACGCGCGCGCACACACCATTGCAGGAAGCATTTTACAACATGTGGGGCACTGTTATTACCATATTCTCCTCAGCATACACTGCTGATGTCATCAGCTATAAATTGTCGTCTGAAACACTCTAAGTCAAATTTGTGACGGCACTTGGGTGAAGTACTGTGCTCTGTATTCTGTGTACCTTAGAGAGGTAAGGGCTCTGTTCTCACTGTATTCAACTGTGTGTGTGTGTGTGTGTGTGTGTGTGTGTGTGTGTGTGTGTGTGTGTGTGTGCTCTTGCTTGACATTACAGACACCATTTTACACCACCATGTTGAACACTGTTATTAGCATATTTTCTTAAACAGAAACTGCCACTTGTGGTGACCAGCTCTGATTGCCAACTGTTAAAAATTAGCCACAGAAATGTATATGACTGAAGAGGGCTGAAGGTGGTACAGTAGGGAACTATTCCATTAACTGACTCTGATTTTGCAGAATGCCTTGATTTTGTCATATATTGTTTGCCTCGCCCCTGATTTTCTAGTACATCACTGAAGATCACAGACAAGACAATAATTCCAGACTATTACTTATTGATCAGAAAATACATGTTGGCAAAAAACTCTTGTTTTATGTGACGTTGTGAGGTATTTCCAGCTGTACGAGGAGAAGTATGCCAGTGCATGTGTGGCATATGCCAGAATGGCTGACTGAAATTTGTAACTAACCCTATGTCATTTGACTCTTACATTGATTTGTACAGGTGTTTGTATTAAAATGTATTTGTAAAAGTTGCTAATGTTAAAAATGCTGCAACAGAATCTTAACAGAGTTTTGAGTGTGTATTGAGCCAGTCAAGTGACAAGATGTGATGTCATTTTATAACCAGCTGAAGAACAGACCTCTGGCAGCAGCAGTTTGTTGTTTGTTTTTGTTTTTCTTTGGAACTTGATATAAAAGATCTATTTTAGTTATCACAGTTGAGTTGTTGTCAGTTATTGAGTCAGTTCAGTGTGTAGTATCTCATCTTGCCTTGTGAAAGTGAGCATCTCAGCAGTTCATCTTCCCAAGCAATATTAAGTGAGTTAACTAGGGATAATTTTTTCTTTAGTTCAGTTAGGAATAACGAGGTGAGAATAGTTTAGTATTATTTTTTTCTGAAGATGTACTATCCAACTGTGTTATTTTTATATTCCCTGTGACTGAAAACTGACATTTATTGTAACTAAATAATAAATATTTTCCTGTTTTTTTTATTTTATTATTCATTATTAAATATGTTTACACTGTTTCATTGTGAGAATGCTTTTAACATCTTGAGAGTAGATGTGCTTATTTTAGTGATACTGTGGTCACTCTGATAAGCCTTAATGCTTTTGTCACACGCTACCATTTATATCAGTACTAATTTGACACAGTATCATTGGTTATCCTTTGTAAGAGCCTTAGAGTATCTGACTGGTAGCAGCAATCTACCTTATAATCTGGAGAGAGGGACACAGCTGGTGAATCTGTGCCAGCCTTTCTCAGGTGTGTGTGTGTGTGTGTGTGTGTGTGTGTGTGTGTGTGTGTGTGTGTGTGTGTAATCAGATATTTAAGTGTGTATCAGATACTTGGAACTGGGACAAAGTGCTCCAAGGTGGGTCTTGTTTGGGATCTGGAGAGACAGAGAGTCCAGTACCAGTGGAGTGTGTTACCTGTGTGCTTTTGGGGGAACATTGTTCTTGATGCAGTGAGCTGCATTTGAAAATACTGTGTAAATCTATTTCTGTTTTTAGTGACCATCTCTCACCAATGGCAGTGGTGAGGATTGAGGCTCCTTGATTACTGTCTTGGGTAAAGACAGGTCATA
This sequence comes from Protopterus annectens, assembly GCF_019279795.1. Classification (NCBI taxonomy): domain Eukaryota; kingdom Metazoa; phylum Chordata; order Ceratodontiformes; family Protopteridae; genus Protopterus; species Protopterus annectens. The sequence continues at coordinate 182,361,058 of NC_056750.1, read as the reverse complement.
TTTTATGATCTGATAAAGTTGCCATTCCTTAGTCATGTTTGGGTCATATCTAACTAAAAAACAATGATTTCATAATTTCTGATTTCTTAGACTTTATAAATCTTTTTATACAACCAATAGTTCCATAATTATCATTAACCAATTGTTTGACATGATTAGAAAAAGTCAAAGATGGATATACCCATATACCCAGGTCCTTAAATGACTCTATAGCTTCATTCACTGCATGCTGTATTAAATATTCACCACTCAATCTATGTCTCTCATGCTTAGCTTTTGACATGTTTAAAAGCATATTATTTTTGTGTCTAAACTGTCAATTTAGTCAAGATCTTTTGCAGACAAGCCCCATCTATAACTTGTGCAATCAGTTTACCCGTTTTCAAGTCATCTGCTTACAAATTGTAGAACACCTCAGATGAAAAAGATGGGTTCCTATTACTTGATCAAACATTTATGTTAGCAAATACCTAAACTTTGATCTGGTAATAGTGAAAGCAAAAAACTGCAAATGGCCGATTTAATGCAGGGAAAGAATTCCCTTGGTCATTATGCAGATTTTGCCCCTTTACCCACTGTAGAGTAATCTCGGACTTGGTATATTTAGTTAGGGGTTGGGGGCACAGTCCCCCACATCAGGGGGTGTGGGGGATGAAGCCCCCCACTTTATTTTGGTTTCAATTTTTTTTTTGTGGCCATGGGAATTCATTCCTTAAGTTAAATCGGCCGTTCCGTTCGCTGTTTAAATTTTTCGATAATACCAGGTCGACATTTAGATATACGCTAACCTAAACTTTCGATCGGGTAATATAGAAGCGAAAAAGATAGATCTGAAATATACAGTCTAAACAAGTATGAGCCTAGGGTAGAGCCCTGTGGGACACCCTGACTGTAGCCTTGAATTTCACTTGTCCAATTGTTGTATGGTACTTCCCATGTCCTATCTGTAAGCCACACAGCTATCCATCTTACCAAAGGTACATCAATACTTAGTTAATCTAATGTATTAATCAGTATTTTGTGTATGACCCTATCGAATGCTGTAGTTAAATCTATATAAATTACATCACAGCACAATTTTTTTTCTTAATTTATAGCTGTTATTATATTGTTTTAGAAATCATGTTGAGGTGGTTATAGATCCGTTTTCAATATATACATGCTGATATATGGTTTCAAGTCCCATCCTTTCCACTTCTGACAATAAGCTATCCAAAATAACATTTTCCATTATTTTTCACAACATGAACATAAACTCATGGATCTGGGCTTGTTCTACTCCCCTTTTCCTTAAAGATCAGTTTAACAAGTCCATGTCTCCAATCTTAAGGAATCTATTCACATTAAAATGAACTAATGAATAACAGATATAATGGTACTGTAAGTTCATGATGAAGTGTTCTCTCAGGTCATTATTACTAATTCTGTCTCCTCACTGTGCTTTCTTTGGATCCAGTTTGTGTGTTACTTTTTCACTATAATCTGATTTGATTTCAGTAGCTGGGGTTACATGGATATTCCTAGGACAACAATTTATCTCCCAGTTTGTGGAGCCAATCTGCTTTGCAGAATATTTTGCAAATATATTTATAATCAATTGTGTATAAGAATATATTTAAGAATCTACACACAGAGTTTATCAGTTTATGATTGATTTATATTTTAATTAATTTATTGGCCTTTCTTGATTATGAAAGTTTGACTGGGCAAACCCTACTTTCAGTGGAAACTTGGAGAGAAAAGCTTCATCACAGTATACTTATATTAAGTGAATTTATATAGTTCTCAGAAAAGCAACAGTTGTATTTTTCAGAAAAAAAAACAATCATTACATGGCAGGTATATGTAGTAAAGTATTCACATTAATATTTGTAATTGCATATAGTTATGGTAGCTCTAAATCTAATCAGGAAGTAAATGGATTTATATTTTAGAAGGGAAAACATTATTGTAGCACAGAGTGTATCTAGGTATGCATTGCAAGGCGGTGCAGACATTTTGAGAGTATAGCTAGAATTTAGAGTATGGAAGTGGAGATAAAAAATTAAAAAAAGATTTAGGTGACATGAGAAAAGGGAGAGAGAAAGATGTCTGTATCTAGATATGCATTGCAAGGCGGTGCAGACATTTTGAGAGTATAGCTAGAATTTAGAGTATGGAAGTGGAGATAAAAATTAAAAAAAGATTTAGGTGACGTGAGATAAGGGAGAGAGAAAGATGTCTGTATGTTTGGAAAGGGAGTAGGTTAAGATGGAGAAGAAAAATGGAGGAAATGCTGTGATATTGGAGAATCATTCTGAAGCATAACCAGGATTTATTCACATGTACTTTGACCAGGCTTTTAAAGTGTGATAGTTTGTCAGTAAGTCTGATGTTTCCTGGGATGGTGCTCCATATTTTTGAAAAGCAGCAGGGGTAAAGTGTGTCTATGGCTGAGTTGTTAGACTTGGTTGTATTTAAAAAGATCTCGCCAACAGAGCAAAGGTCCCTTGAAAGGGCATAAGGTATTTTTAGTGTGGGGCATTTATATGGGTAGTAAATACATTTATATGCAGATACTAATGTGAATATTTTAAGACTGCATAGTTCAAGATAGCTATGTGTGTAGGAATACACAGAAAAATCTGTCATAGCACACAGGGACATACCCCAGTATTGGTACTATCTTGGTGATAACCACACATGTAGTGTGTTGTCAGACTGTGGGGCATGATGTGTGAGGGAGTAGTGGATAGTGCAGGCCATTGGTTCTATAATGTGTTCCCATCTTGTTGTCTTTCAGGAACCATGTACTGCAGGAGACATGCACCCTTCTCAACTACAGAGAATGACATTATACTGGATGGACTGAGACACCACCATCATATCTTGCTGTCCAGGGATAGGCACGATTGGGAACAGTGGGCAGCATTGTGGGCAGACCATGGGTGGCCAGTCATTCAGATTGGCCAAGAGGACAGCAACTATGAGCAGGTCTAACACCAGGCCACAGATATGGTGAATGCTGCATGACAAAGGGCAGCTGCTATTGCCAGGGATTGTGCCACCATGGGTGCAGAGCCTGCAACAGAACAGAACAACCACTCTCAGCCACAGAGGAATTTCTGGTGAACCTAGGAACAACCAACAGATCCCAGGCATCCATCTTGCCATACATTGTAGAGGTGGGTGCCACAGTGCCCACAGAAGACGAGCGTCCAGGTAAGCTTACTGTGTTCACCAGTGTGATACTGTATCAGTCATTGTGGCAGGCTGTACATACCAGTACATGGGTATCAGGTCTATCTGCATTGGGCGTTTGGTATTTATGCTCAGTTGTGTACACATACTCAAAATGTCAGCAATATAACCATTATCACAGTAGCTACTGTACATGTGGATATATGCATAAATTACCTTGTAGTGCTGCAACAGTTGGTGGTGCTGACAATACCTCCTTCCTCACCTTTTCATAGGTCTGTCAGGTGTGGCCCAACTCCATGGTCCTTTACCTGTTAAATGTGATACTGCTGTGTTAAGGATCATGTATACCCTAAGAAAATTAAGGCCTGTCATTTTGCCTTATGTGCAACTGTTATGCTTATCCAGAGTAGGATATTTTTATGCTCCATTCTGGAACAGTTAACTACAGTGCATATAGTGGGTAATCACAGTTGTGTAATTGTACAAACATTAACACATCTGCACTTATAGTTATTAGCAACTGCACAGTCTACTATGCATGAGGCAAGTACTCCAAGATGCCTGTTCAAAGACAACAGGGAAATGGTACATACCTGAGGCAGTGATACTACTACTACTGGCATATCATTCTCAATTTAGGTGTACTGGGTTTTATGTTATGTTCTATCACATACACTGTCATATTGCATCCTTTACAGGTGCATTGTACTGGCAAAATTAACTGGATGTGGCTGAAGTGCATGTTAAAATGGGCCTGACTTGTCTGTGTATGTTGTTGTGAGTTTGTCTGTTGTGCATGGGGGCAAAGATGTGAAGATGTGGGACTTGTAATGCAGTTGTAGATCCTCATCTGTATGAGCCTGTGTCGATTATCATACATAATAGTACAAGTAGCAATGTACTGTTGTTGTTTTGCTTCTCACAGGTGACCAGGGGTTTGGAGTCTGTCCCCCTCACAACCTGTCAGTATCTCATCGGATAATAATGATGATGGTGGCCACAGTGAGGCACAGGCATGCTTGTCAGTGGTGGAATCTGTCTCAGAGGTTGACATTCCTCTTCTGCCCCCATTGTCACCACACACAGTCAGCATGCTCACATATACCCAGTCCCCAGAGGTCACGGACAGTCAGAGGGTGGCAACATTGAACAGGGCAGTGTGACAACTATGGCATCAGTGAGTGTAGACACTAGCCATATCCAGAGACCTGGTGAGGTCCCACACAGGTGGACTGATAGGGTTGCTCATAGGAGGACTGCAGTCCATCCACCACCTCTTACAGGTGTCACATCATGGGTCACTCGACACATGTTTCAGGCCATTATGGAGGCACAAGCATGTTTTGAACACAACACCAGATGAATGCTTAGGGTTATGGATGCAGCACAGTCTAAAATGGGGACACCCTGGATCAGTTCACTGATGTAGTAGATAGACAGTGGGCTGAGACAGTGTTTGTCTGTGACTGCACATTGTGCTGGAACATCTGGTTGGAGTTGGGTGTCGAACACATGGACAAAGGTCAACAACACCATATGCTTAGAGTCCACATGGTAATGCACAGTCAAGCTCCAGTAGTGGCAGTACCCCAGTGCTACAGAAGGAAGTGTGCTGTTCACACCATGATGTGGCAGGCCATGGACACATGGTCCTCGGTGGTCCCATAGGGGGACACAGCCCCAGAATTTTGAAGTCACCATCAGGTACTAGCACTGCATCTGACCTTGGGCATGGTGGTGCCAGTGCTACTCATGGCAGACCCAGTTTATGTGTTTGTGACTGGAGATGGTGAACCGTCCACTCTACCATGTAGGGTCCACAGCTGTCCAACATATACTCATGTAGGGCTAGCACTGGGCTTGACTGTGTATACACAAACACACACACACACACACACACACACACACACACACACACACACACACACACACGCACACACACACACACACAAACACCACTGTCGCATGCAAGTCACCAACAGACACACACAGTACATCTTCATGGCCCATCTAACCCACACTCCTACCTGACTCACACAGATGCTGTCACCTATTTGGCACAGTCTAGGCCTCTGGCACCCCCACACCACATCCTGTGCATATGATGATACCTGTGCCATATCCTATGCCATTGATGCAGGGAAATGCAAATATGTGTCTGATGCACAGGGTGACTATATTACTCTAAATGTACTTGTGTAGTGCAGTATTGTTTCACCATGGCACTTGTTGTGGGTCACTACAGGTATTGTATGCTGGCATGTGAAATGACTACATATCAAATGTTGTGTATTTTTGTTGTATGATGTTAGACTGGCAGTAGCGCTACAGAATGATGGGTGCATCACGGACCTGTGTATATGTTTGTTCCAAGAGTCTGCGGGGTTAAACAATGGACATATGGTGGCAATAGAGCGGCATAGGATGGCATGTTAGCACAGCAAAAATATGTCAACAAGGTAAGGCAGTATATGTGCATGGCTCCCTGGGTGCATATGTGTATAACAGTGTATCAGGAACAATGGGGGAAGTTAGCGTAATCATGCATTCTTACTTTGTGATAAGGTCTGCTACCCTCAATATGTGTCACCTGGGTTTTCTGAATGTACAAATCTTGAGGATGGTGGGCATCAGTTATACCCATGTAAAGGAGGGCAAATTAGAGGCCAGCAACTAGTCACATGTCCATAAAATGCATAATTGTTGCACAGAGATAGTCCATATGGGCATGCCTGAAGTGCTGCAAAGGATATATTTACACACACACAGAGTTGGTTGATGTGAGATTAGAACCCCTACCTATCTACTATTGCATGCTGCAGCTTACAGTATTTATCACATGTGCCACAGAGTTTATCTGATATTAGACTGTCAGCCAGCACCCTTAATGTGGATGAAAGGAGTAGGTCTTGTAAAGGAGGCCAATGTAGAGGCCAGCAGCTAGTCACGGGGCCTTAAAATACATAACTATTGCACAGAGATAGGCATATCTGTAGTGCTGCAAGGGAATATATTTACACACACATTCCTACCTATCTACTATTACACACTACAGCTCACAGTACTTATCACACACACCACAGGTTATGTCTGTTGTATATGTGTATGCAGGCAGAGTACTTGTGGAGTATGCAAAGTAGCCTTGTGTTGGACAACATGTGAGGCCTGCAGAATGATTCTACTTGGTACTATTATTGCATCTAGTGTCCTAAGAGTGGGATACCTGGTAATATCCATGCTAAGCATGTCCAGTTACCAGTATGGCCATATATGGCTCTTTGCAGTTTGACAATATGGCCTGGCCAAGTCATGCATTGCAACCGTTGTACATTACACCACCTCCTCACCTGTGTCTGTCTACAGGGTGACATTCCACAGGCACAGGGGTCCATTGGACAACTGTTGTGATTTGTAGGTCTAGATAAGGGTATGTGCGGACATCCATACATCCCCACACATATCTATATAAATGTAAATGTGTGTAACAGGGATGTCTCCTTAACAGTTGCCGTGTGTGTACATTATGTAAATGCGTTATGTAGATATATGTGGAGAGTCTATGTATCACTGTAATTTAGCTCTCTCTCTCTCTCTCTCTATATATATATATATATATATATATATATATATATATATATTATGTGCGTGTGTGTGTCACATACTGGTAGATACACTAATCATGTGTGAGGGTGATAGGGAGAGACAGATATGTATACATAGCTGTATGTATGTATGTATGTACAGACATATTTCCACAAAGCAGGTCTTTGGGCATAAGAGGCAACAGTCTTGGGCTCAACTTAGCTAAGTGTAGAAGCATGCCCAGTGTGAGTGTCAGTACTCACAAGGTGACTCCAGGCCACAGCTACCTGTACTCCAGTCAGGGAGTATGTGTGCTGCAGACCATGGCTGCTGCAACTGTTTCCACAGTACATCACTTCCCTGATATTGTCTAAGGCATTCCCCAGCTGTTTTCTGTACTTAATATGTGACTGATACCTTTCAACTTCAACTGTACAGATATTCACAGAATGTCCTGATTTTTGCCTCATATCTTTGGTCCTTTTTTCTTAACATTGTGGTCTTTGGGCATATTCGTGGCACATCATTAAAGATTTAAGTTAAAAATATAATGACAGAGACATTTGAGTTTCAGCTTCCATATACATCAGAAGATTCCTACTAATGCAAGACCTGTTACTCTATCAACTGTCTATATTTGTAAAAGGAATGCTTAAAACATGTTACTATTTTTGGGCCCCTGTCCCACTTTTATTCATGGTTTTGTTCAGATATCTTGCTCAAAGAGGTTAAGAGGTATGATTTGACTGGGGTACAAAATGTAACACCACACACAGGGCAACAGTCTGTATACCACTCACTGTATATGTTTCTGCAGAATGTCCAGCATTCCACCCCATAAGTCTGCTCTGTTCTTCATACAGTTGTGGTTTTCCAATAATTTACTGTACAATGCAGTCACTGAATTGTTGTAACTACTGAAACATTTAAATGATGTCTTTTACATCCTGCAGGTAAGCTGACCTGTTGCAATCTGCTGTTATACTAGCCACTGTCTAGGTTACTCAGAGCACATGTAATGTGTGTCTGTCATTTCCCCCCCCCCCCCACTTCTATCTGACTTTATCCAGCTTTCTTGCAGTAACAGATCTAGGGGTTATGACAGTCTCTGGGTATACCACCATAAGAGTATCTCACATGCAAAAGACATAGATGCTGCCTGATTCGAACCATCAACACCACCACCCAAGCTAATGTCCCTAGACCATTGAACCACACCAGCCACCAGACACAGAGGTTTAATTCCTCACACTATCAACAGCATACAGACATACATTGTCACCCATGATTTATGTGGGAAATACGTATGGCCAGGTTCCATGGCACCACTCTGGAATTGTCTTGTCAGCTGATATATCATTGCAGATGTACTGTTACAGCAGTTGTATGGGAACACTGATGTGTTGGGGGTGGGGGAGGACCAGCCCATGCTCTGCTGGCATACACAGTTGTGCGACTGTTCTGTGACCCCACTGTTTGGCATCTCCCTTGAATAATGTAGTGGGGTTTCCAGCCATGTGGCCTAATGAATATTATGGGGAAAATAATATTGGACAGAGTACCTGTTGTCCCAAGTGGCTGTTAGATCGCTGCAAGTAGCCCAGTAGCTCATTATATTCCCTTGCATACATGCAGCAGTTCCATACATATGCTATCATATTCTAGTAACCCTTACAAGTGGTGAATAGCTGTGTGACTTACCTTGTGAATGCAGCAGTTGACAGACCTGTAGTTTGGGGCTGACTCTGTCTGATACACACAGTCCACAGCCAATACATGGTGAGGTACAGCTTGTATGGGCTGGCTGGCATCATTTTTACTAATATTTATATGAGTCGGAGTAAGGTGTCAGTCTCTAGGGCCCTAGGTTGTCAGTGCATGTGCTGCATTGTCTCTTGGCCAATGCCAGGGCATACTGGACACACCTACGTCTGCCTATAGGGACAACCTCAGTTGTTTCCTCCTCAGAGTCCACCCTGTGGGTGTGGCTGTGGTGGCCTATGCACTGGTAGGGGGCTGTGTTGTGTATCCCTTCCTTTTGCTTATCCTGCTGCAGCTGTTTCCACAGGATTATATTGTGTAGCATGGCACATACTGTGAACATCTGTCCACATGTGGCTGGAGAATACTGCATGTATCCACCAGATATATCGAGGCACCAGAACCGTGACTTCAGCAGCCCAACCATTCACACACTATGATGTTCCTAGTTTGTGCATGTGCCTCATTATGGTATTCTTCAATGGGTGTGTGTACATTTCTGATTGGTGTCATCATCCACAGTTCCAGTGCATAACCAGCATCCCCCAGTAAATGGCGATGTGGGATATCCCCCCAGAAAACATCTGGTACAGCTGTGATGCGTGACTGGTATGGGAGTCATGATAGCTGTGAGAACTGCCAACACACACATTCATGATAATGCCCTGGGGATTGCACACAACCTAGCAGTTGATGGAGTGGTACCCCTCGTGGTTGACATAGATTCTACCCCCCAGGTAGTGCCTTGATGTGTACATGAGTGCAATCTATGGCACCCTGTACCTTAGGGTAGTATGCTGCATGGTAGAAGTGTTGTATTCTGCTGGCCCTCACCTCAGAGGTGAGAGGAAAATAAATGTGCTCACTGGCATGTGGTAGCATGGCATCCAGGAACTGGTGGAGTACCCTGGATGCTGCTGCCTGTGAGACCCCCATCAAGTCCCCAGTTGGTCTCTGAAATGTACCCTTACTAGTATCCAAAGAGCTATATATACCTTTGTTTCCTCTGGGATGGGTTCCTCTCTATTGCTTCTAGGTCTGAGTTGAGGGCGGCAGACCTCAGTGAGTTCTTGTAGTATATCCCTGTCCACCCTGTAGCATTCTACAATCTCCAGCTCATGTAGCCCCTGAAAGTTTACACTGGGCCTGAACAGTCTTCTCCTTCTCAGTCTAGGCCTATGGTCAGCAGCAGCATTGACCTCAGCATCTAGCACATACTTATGTAGCACACTTGCAGCAGCAACTAGCATTTTTTCAGTTAAAAGTCCCAAGTCTGTACTCCACTGGTGCAGAGTATGGGGGTGAAACAGATTGTAGGGGTTCTGCAGCCTTTATAGTGGTCTGCTGCAGTTGCAGCCTTTGTGATTGGCTACCTATGATGCATTCCACCTGCCACATACATTATTAAGGACTGTTAATGGCCCTAGTTCAAGTGGAATAGTGGTCATAAGTAATTAAAATATCATTGCCTTTCTCAGCCAATTTTTTTAACAGCCTTCCACGCTAAGAACTGTGGTATACCATGCAATCACATGCCATTAAGGTAAAAGGTGCTCAGCACTCAGTGTACACGGCCCATGAAAGGTCACGCTCAGCATAGCAGTGCACCATGAAAACACACTCAGACTCACTGAAACACGCATCCTGAAGGTAAACAAAGCTTAGCAGATACTGTACACACACACACACACACACACACACACACACACACACACACACACACACACACACACACACACACACACAGAGCAGAGTTGCACACTGCTCAAACAGGTGCCACTGAGCTCCAATAAGATTAAAAGAATGCGGGCACACCCCCATTTGATGTCAGCTACTTTTTCTGTGGACACCAACATGGTTCTCTGCCTACACGGATGAGATCTGCGGACACAGATACCCATTTGTGCTATTCAGAAACCCCAGCTCATTTACATAGAGATCCGTGCACACAACCTGGAAACTACATGGTTCCAAGCCTTGCCTCGTTAGCAACCACAGTAGTCTACCACTGTACATACTCCACTGAGGGTCCTATAATGCATTACTGTCAAATACTGCTAATGCGTGTTTTTACACTTTTTAATTTTTTTTAATTTTTCTTAATGGCATGTTTGCATACTATGGTGCACCATGCAAACATACCTGATTATTAAAAAACAAACTTATTTTAAATTATTTTCCATTAGGTTTTGGACACACAGTGGATAGTCTTGCACATATTTGTGTCTGCCATGCTATTTATGTCCTTCTAACAGCACTTTTACAGCCCCTGTTGTCTGTTTAACATCCTGTACATGGAAATTTTTGGTGTACATTTTGGACACCAACACAGGGTCTGCAGGACTGCCTATCTGCTTGCTGGATCACTCTACTACCCTCATTTGCATGCAATTCACCTGCTTATGAGGTGAGGTGCATGCCATGGACACTTCCATGTTGGCATGCTCGTGCACATCACTCAGCTCTGTTTTCTGGATCGCAGACCTGCTTACTTTCATGTAAGCAGTGTGTCACTATGCCTACATGGAAAAAAAATCCATGTAGGCTTTATTAAATTCCCCCCAATATTATTCCAGTCTGTTTCTGGTGAATTTAACCCCCCAGCCACTATTATTCTTCCTTTCTGTGTTTCATGCAAGAAATCTATGAATTCTTCTAGGTCATCAGCAGAAAACCTAGTGGTCTATATACTGCAACAATTATTATATATTCCAGGGCTATCTTTATTGTCACAGTTACATAATCTACAATACTGGCTTTATCATTGAGCATATAATAATCACAGGTCTCATAATAATTTTTAATCCCTATCATAACACCTCCACCTGATATTTTGTAGAAATGTCTGTTATAATAAAAACATTTATACCCTGAGAGAACTGGCTTCTAGTCATTGCTGTTTAACCATTTTTCACAAACAATAACATTAATGTTGTGGTAACATAGCAAATTTTCCACTAAAACATTTTATTAATGCTTCTAGCAATAACAACGATCAGAAATACATTAAACATTGCTATGTGTGAATCAATACATTTTTGACCTGGCAAAAATATCCTGTCTTGGGTTTGTCAAATATTGCAGCATATATTACTGCAAAAATTCTCTGCACTGGTCTTAAGAAGTGCATGCCATCCTGTCTAAACACGTGTGCCCCAAAATAGGCTTGATTGTTCTACACATTTCCATTTTTTTTAAATAGGCCATTTTTCATGTTGGTATTTACCCAACAAACTGTTTTCATTCACAGTGATCTGTATGTGATTTGTAAAAAATATGTCACAACACCTGTTTAAGCTATGCTAAGAAAGTTGTCAGACCCCTAATAACAGTCAAAGTGTCCTTGAAAATGTGACCATTTGTACCAACATGAATAAAATCAGATCCACACTTTCTTACATTAAGTCATTCTAAGACCTGTCTCACATCCTGTATTTCTGCTCCTGGCAAGCATAACACTATCTGATATTCCTTATCATATCTTCAAATGTCTGTATCAGGTCCTCTAATACTTGAATCTACAATTATAAGTAGATCTCTTTTGACCAGATCAGAATAATCTCCAACTTCTTATTCAACAATATCTGCTCTATCAATTGCTACAAAAGAATGATCTTCATCATCATTATTCTTATTAATTCTACTGTTTTCATTGCTTATTGCATTTGCAAGCATGCAGTTCTCATCCAGGTACCTTTGTACTTCCACAGCTTTAACTATATTGTCAGCTTCAGTCTTTCTCCTCTTTTTCCCTTACAGTAATGTGCTTCAATCCTTCCAGGTTCAGTTTTGCTTTCTTCTTTTTCACCTGTCCTTGTCTCTTTTTTTTCTACCTTCGCCTTTGAAAAAATAATTTCTGAAGGCTGTGAAGGTTTTCTGATAGAACAATGTTATAATTCCTGGTAATCTGTGTGTTACATAACAAAACAGTATCCTTTTTAGTATATATATTCTTCTTGCACTATAGACATTAATCATTTTCTTTTATTTCCTTTTTATTTGTTGTGAACTTCTTCCTTTCCTTCTTTTTTTTTCTTCTGCATGCTGTGATTCCTCAGATTGCTGAATATTTGTATCTAAATTCCAAAGTTTTCAATCATGGTATCATGTTTAATAAGGCTTGAGTGATCTTTACTGACAATAGACATTTCTTTTCCTAAATGTGTTCAATTTTTACTTTGTATCTAATCAGTCCGTTCCTTAATATATTTAAAAATAATTCTCCAAGTTGTCCCAGTTGTGCAAGTACAATCACCAACATTAAGTTTAGATTTACTACTTATAATGATAAGCAAATCATCCAACTTTTGACAAGAAGAACACAGGTCACCAGTATTATCAGGTGTTATCTTTAAATAGTCATAGCATTTAGTACACTGTACAATATACTTGTGCTTTATCAAATTATTAATGGCATACTCATTTAAGGAATACATTTTTGGCTACAAAAGAATAAAGAATTCTAAAACAAAAAGATAATCAAGATCAGTTACCATATAATTCAACAATATTTTAAGACAACTTTTAAGAGGAGAAACAGAAAAACAATATACAATTAAATATTAAATTTAGTACAACCGTTACAGTGTGGTAAAATATTAAAAAGTTGATTCATCTTGTGTTTGAGAAACAGTTCACTGCAGCTGGATGGAAAACTCTATCTTAAGTGTAATTAAGGACTGGAAATTGTGGATACAGAAATTTAGCTTCTTGCTTACTGCAAGCAAAATCTCTGAAATCTCTTTAAAGCCTAAAATGGAACATTGCAAGGGAGAGTGCCTTGCAAATTTATAATGGTTTTGAGAGTGGGAAGAAAGCATACTGCAGTAATGATGCAAATGTTTCATAATTATTATCAATTGAGACATCATCTGTCTTGTATTCTTTATTTATTTTTTACCAGGCATAAGGTTCCAAAGCATTTGTTTATGCCTTTTATTGGATGAAATAACTCAATGAAAGACCGTTAATGTGGTGGGTGAACTGCATCATTAATTAGTGCAAGACAAAAATCATGAGTGATATCATAAATGGTAAGACAAGAGGCAGACAATTGAAAGAATCAACTGTATATTAACTAAAACAATTGATATGTGCATTGTAAGTGAAAATATATTGTCAGATTTCAAATAACTTACTGGGGAGTTATATATATAGTAGCCTCTGATGCAGGTAAGCTGAAAACAAATAAAGGTAGAGGAAGTCAGTCAAGATGTTACTGAAATATGAGGAGAAAAGCAAGCATCATACACAGGGATCATTGTACAGGAGTTATGACTATAAAGATAACATTAAATATCCTCTTTTTTATAATATACAGTGTATATAACTGAAAACCAGGCTATAAAAATATTATGTAAATGTTATTTTAATTGAAAATAAAAAACATTTTTTGAGGAAAAAAATCTCCTCTCTTTAATGATAAAACAAATATCCTGCTGTTAATCAGGTCTGCAGTCTGTTGAAGATGTGGTAAAATAAATCATTTTGCTAAAGTGTGTGAAATGAAAGAAAACAAATGTGCACTTGAAATTGCAAGAAAAGTAGAAAAGCCATACAATTTGTTATTTGAGGTCACAATTTGTGTTGTTAACATGCATAGTACAATTAATATGTAAAATACAGACAAAATACCAAAATAAAAAAAGTTGAGACAGTAGAAAGAAATCTTCAGCATTAATACATGCTTTGACTAGACAATGATGCATATTGTAACATAATGACTGTCCAGATATTCAAAGGTCTGAGTCTGAAACAGAGGAATCTGGAACAGTTGTTTTTTTAAACTGATTACTTATTCTTGTCATCAATAAAATCAAACAGTCAGAATGTTCTAATTTACAAATATAAGATTAAAAATGCAATATTCCAACCCACTGATACAGTGGAAATATCTTTGATATTGGATGATTTGACTTGGAAAATATTTGATGTGAGGAGGAGTTCACAAAGTATGTGTCCATTTAAAGTGAGGATCAGGAAAATATTTAGTCTGATGAGTTGATTAAACAGTTTACAGATATTATTACTTGTCCAGCTTGTAACTAAGCATTTATCATATTCCTACAGATTCTGCAGTGAAGTTCTAGTAGCATAACAGATTAAAACAGAGAAAGAATGAAATAGTGTTGAAATAAATGGTGTGACTCAAATGCATACACACTTTAGTACTGGATCAACAGCACTGCTGCTGTACTGAGTTAGACAAAAAAATCTACATTTGTGTTGATTCACAAAACTTAAATAAAACTATAAAAAGGGTGCATTACTTGTTCTTTTTGCATTTGAAGAAGTCATATGTGCCATATTATGAGCAAATATTGTGTATGATGCAAATAAAGGATTTGACAAATAATTCTTTAGAAAGAGATAAGCTTCGTAGTTCTAACTTGTTTATGAAAAGTCACATATTTCTAAATTTACAGCTGGCATTTCATTAGCACTTAAAATGCCTCTGTAAGCTATTGTACAGAAAATCAAGAACTATTATGCTGTTGTTACTATAACTGATGATATCAAATGGTGTCAAATAAAGGAAGAATATTATGGGAGACTGACTGAGCTGCTGTAAAGTTTGAGGTAGAATAACTTTCAGGTGAACAAAAGTGAAACATAAAAATAAGAGCTTCAGAGATAACATATATGGACCATGCCTTAACTCTAAAGACTTGAAAAGTAACAGTCATAGTGAAAAAAGCCTCAATTTGAGAAGAAACATAACATACTTTGGAATGATGCAGTACTTTTAAGTTTATTCTGAACATGTTATATGTGAGTTTAATATTCACACAACATGAATTACGAATATGATATAACCTGAACAACACGAAAATCTGCTGGAGAAAGAACTTTAAGTGAACCAAATAATTCCATGATCACCTGTGTCAGAAAAGATTCTTAAACAATTTTAGCAGAATTTTCAGAGGGATCCTTAGGTGATAATACTTTAAAATGTGACAATGAAAGTCTAGGCATAGGGAACACGGCTTAATTAAGGAAATACAAACTTGATTTGTTTTTAAAGAAGAAGTAAACTGTTTACCCAATGTCTGATATTTAAAGTAAGTAAAATAATATGGCAAATAAGATGAGGAAAAATGTATAGAAGAATAAATTACTAATTTTTATGAAATGTAATGTGTAAAGAAATGTGGTTTTGTGTACGGCATAAATATATCAATGCAAAGCAGGCAATACGTTTGCTTCTGCTCTGTGTTTGAAGTATGTCATAATAGTAGTCCAGGAGTTGGGGTGATTCCTTTCTAAGTACAAAGAAGACAATGGGACTCAACTGGAAACAGTTATTTTCTTTTTAATTGCTGTAGACCATTATTCAAAGTTAAGAGATCAGGAAGTTATTCAAAGTTAAGAGGTAGTGAAGTAAATAGACACTATAAATGCTGGTCTTATGAATGCCCATAAAGATTGTCTACAAAACATGGAATACCTGATTTGGTTATTGTAGATATAGGTGCAATGTATGTAATTATAGAATTTAAGAGATTTTTTTGAGCAACAGAAGTTTCAGCATATGATCTCTATGCTAAACGGACTACAGTATTATGACCAAATAAAAGGATAAGGAGTTATACAGATGTAACCAAAAATTAAGCTAAATTGTAGGCCTTTTGTTCAAAGTATCTGTTTGTAGTCCAAGATGAATTAACAGTCCCATCTCACACACTTTGGTAAATGTGTTAATACTTTACAAAAATTACAAAAAAAAATATTTTCTGACTTTTCTCTAAATGTCACGGGCATCTTTGATGCTACATTTAAGTCATTTTAAATTGTAAAGCAGCATAAAAAACAAACATTTAAAGTTTAAAGTTTAGCATTTCAGTAGTGTGGTGCTGCTTATATAAATTTATCAAAAGAGGTGACAACTGCCTTTGAACCACTGACTGATCTAATTGCACTTTTTTGCTTTGAAAGGTATCTCTACATTGAAAGCAGCTGTGAATCAATGAAAATTCTCTTTCTGTCTGCAATAAAGACAATAGAAAACAGTTTCACACTTCTCTGTCTTTTCTTACAGCAGCTACTATGCTCCTGACATCAGCAGGACTAATTACCCATATAAGATTGTCAGCAATACCTGACTACAAATTTCTCTGTCTGTGGTAGGTCATGAAGCCATAGACAAATTCCACTGCAAGTTATGTGAAAAGTTAAGCTTAAAAAAAGTGAGTGGTCTTTTCCTTCCTTTGATTCCAAGACAAGGAAATTAAAGTTTTATAAGGTACAAACAGGCTTTCTTTATCTAAACAATACTGGAAGCATATTGTAGAGTGTGTGTGAGAGAGAGAGAGAGAAGCAACATAAGAGATTAAAAAGAAGACTACCTACCTATACTTTCTTGCTGATGCCAGAAAATATGAATTCAGTAAATGACAGACTAACTGAAAACAAGTCTATAAAAATGTAAAAAAGAATACAGTACAATGAGGTTTCACAAAAATATAGCCAGAAGATTTGGCTGTCAAAAAGTATCAACAACCAAGATCTTTTGTTGATTACACTAAAGAAGGAAAGTTGACAAGGGGAAATTTTATCACAATGAGCATACGCCAGAGAGACTGTTAAAAACAGAGAGGTAATGAGAGGTAAAGAGAGGCCTTCAGCTAAGGTGTATGCAAAAATGCCGTCCCCCTTTTTTAATCTCTCCAAGTCTTTGGATTTCTAATACCACGATGGGAATAGACTCCATTCCTAAGTCAAAGTATGATTAAAGTTCACGAAGCTGGTATTGTTTCAATCTTTTTTTAAAAAAATAGTTTTATTAATTTTAATTGTAACAAATTTATAAGCAATTACATAAAGTTATACAAGAGAATATATACTACAAATCTAAACATTGATAACATATATTTATCCTGTTCATATTATAAGCACGAAAACTGAATTGCGCAAACACGTATTGAGCGACACGTAAAGGGTGAAAACCCAAAATATCAAATCCCAAATACAACAAAACCAACAAACAAATACTGTCACTGACTGTTGTGTGCACAGGGGAAGCCCCCCTGCACCCCACAACCCCCCTACTTAAATATACCAACTCCGAGATCACACTCCATTGAAGCAAAGGGAAGAATTCCCTACAGCGGTATCTGTTCATACCTTCGATATTGTGAATATTCACTCTTTACGTGTCGCTCAATACGTGTTCGTGCGATTCAGTTTGCGTGCTTATAATATGAACCCTATTTATCCCATATAGATATATGAGTAAAATTAACAAAATCATAAAAACTAAAGTATATACAAAGACAGCCAGTATTCATGTTTAGATTACACTATAGTTATCAGGTTATAATATACTTCACAAATGAAAAGGACAAGAGTTTATTACCTTTATGAAGTAAGTTCATTTTTTTCCCAACAGATTTTGCAAGTTGACCCACAATGATGTTCATGTGTCCTTTTAGTTTGTCTAGAAGTTATGTTTTTTTATTTGTAAATGACAGACATCTTTTAATATATTAGTAAACTCATGAAATGTAGGAGGAGATTTTGAAATTCAATTTTTTGTTATGGTCTTTCTAGCCACCATAGTATGGTCCAGAGAAATGGGTATTCTATTTTTGTAACACACTGTGTAAAGGGTGCATTAAATATAACCAAAGATTTGTTTAATATGAAGTTATTTGAAAAAAGTGCTTGCAATAAATAATTTACATTCTTCCAGAATGTGTTTAAATTAGGACAATCAAAAAACATATGAGCCCAGTTAATGTCTACATTAGAATTACATCTATTACAAATATTTTGTTTTTTGTTAATTCTGTTCATTAATTGAGGTGTGTAAAATTATCTGCTCATAAATCTCCAAGTATATATTTTCCTTTTCAATGAAAATGATGTTTTCCCAGCTGATTGTAGTATGTTAACTTTGTCTTGCTCACTTGGGAGATTATTATTAATTGAGTTATAGCAATTCCAGTAATTATGTGGACAGCAAAATGTTTCTTCTCTCAATACTCTGTAAATAAAGGAGAGATTGCCTGAATATGTATGTTTATGTAATAAAATTGACTGAAAAAATTGTAATAAGATTTTGGAGTCGAGTTTATTGTTTGATGATATTAAATATAATGTATTATCTAAATATATTAAAAGAGATTGTTTGCCTAGCCATGTGGATTTATCAAGTCCATATTCCTGTATGATGTAATCAACTGATTTGGTCACGTATTCAGATGTAAACTGAAACCAAAATTTAAGCTCATTATTTTTGAATACGGTAATCTTGTTAGACTCTGAGGTTAAAAAAGTCTCTTGTGTGAATGCTATAGGAAACAACAAGAAAAAACAATCTTTGTATTTGAGATGTTTATATATAAAATTCCTAAAATTAATTATAATAGTATGTAAATAGCTGGTAGTATGGGTGAGATTTATGTGGGTGACAAAATTATCTTTAAATATCCAAAAATATAGGACTATTTATAAATTCTAATTAATATGTTGAAGGTCTCTTTATAAGCTGCATAGCTGATAATTCCCAAAAAGATTTCCAATTTGCTGAATATGTAATATCTAAAAGCTGTGTGATTCTTCTGATTATAGAGGAAATCGAGTAAAGATTTAGATCTGGAAATGCTATTCTGCCCTTATTCCAACTATTAATGTGTTAATTAATTGTAATTTTAGTTTTTTTTTGAGACCAAAAGAATCTTCGAATCATGGAGTTTATTTTATTAATAAGCTTTTCTGAGAGAAGAATTTTAATAGATTGTATAATGTATACAATTTTGGGTAAAATTATCATTTTTATAATAGTTAGTCTTTCTTCCATATTGAATCGAATAGTGTTCCATTTTAAAAATTAATCTTGAATATTTTGTAAACATTTGTTGTAATTTAGTTGTATTATTGATTTTATATCTTTAGCAAGTATAATTCCAAGGTAAATAATATGCTCTATATTAGGGGTATGCTGAGTATTAACATTAGATTTTTTATTACTTTTATAATATATGAGTAGAATGTTGGTTTTATTATCATTAAATGACAATCCAGACATCATCTGAATATTTTTGATTGAATCAAATAGTGACAAAAATGAGGATTAATTTCCTTTTGTGGTAATAAGTATATCATGTGCAAACAATTGGATCTTAACTATTATATCTTTATATATCTCCAAACCTTCTATATTCTTATTGTTTATTTCATTAGCCCAAGGTTCCATAGTCAGAGTAAACAATAAAGGAGAGAGAGGGCATCCTTGTTTGGTACCTTTTATGACTGGAATTTTATTTGAAATATAAGATCCTATTTTGATATATGCAAAGGTTCCTTCATATAAATGTTTTAGTAGATTAATAAAATTATATGAGAAATTTAGGCATTCCAAAATAATAAATAAATAATTCTAATTGATTGAATCAAACACAGCATTTATGTCAAGACTAAGTAATGTTAAATTTCTGTTTTTTCTTTGGGAAAAATCAATAATAGCTAGAGTTCATTTTATATTATCAAACATACTTCTATTAGACACATCCTGTTTGGTCTTCATCTATTAATTGGGGTAAGAATCTCTTTAGTCTTTCCGAGAACATATTCATAAACATCTTATAATCAATGTTCAATAAAGATATTGGTCTGTAAGAGGAACAATATTTTGGGTCTTTGTTTGATTTAAGGATAGGGGATATTAATGTATATTTCCATGATGGGGGTATAGTGATATTATTTTGGGCAGCGTTGTATACATTATGTAGTAAAGAAATAGCCATTTTGGGCATAATTTTGAATATTTCTGGAATAATTCCATTGTTTCCTGATGCTTTATTGAGTTTAAGCATATTATTTTTATTTTGTATGTCTGTTAAAGAGATTTGGTTGTTAATAACTTCAATTTGTTGTTTGTTAAGTCTATTATTTAGATTTTTATTAATAAAATTTTTAATATTATCTTCAGATTCCATTTGTTGTTTAGATTGATTGATTTCATGAAAGTGATTTCTAAATCCTTCTATTATATATTGAATACTGTGTACATCTTTTTTCTTTCTCATAGAATGTATTTCTTTAATATAGTTCTGTTTATTTAGTTTCTTAGTCTTATTCTTAAGGTTAGATAAGTATTTAGGATTTACAGAATATGCAAGAAATTTGAATTTTTCTAGAGTTATCATCGCCTTATGATGAAGTATTGTTTAAATCTTTGATGTTAACCAGAAGTGCTCTTTGCAGTACCCACAATGTCTAAGTATGATTGTAAATTCTTTTTTTATAAGACCCATTGATCCTACTACTGTTGGAACCTTCTGGATATTTTCTTCCACATTGCCCTCATTTCTGCCTGCAAATCCTGGTATTTTATGACTGTGTGTCTCTCTGTAGGTATGGGTGTATCATTTTGAATGATCAATGCTATCTTTGTCTTCTTTTCATGGACTACTATGACTGGTTTTCTTATATCTATTTTGTGAACTGTTGGTAATGGGTGATCCCATGTGATATAAACTTCATAATTTTCTATAATGTTTTGTGACTCATGTTTCCAATGTTTTTCAGCTACTTAAATATTATAATGTTTGCACAATCCCCAAACAGCAGTCTTTCCACATTATTATGCCTTTCAATATACAGTCCTTCTGTCATTAGTAAATCACAACCAGCAACAAGATGTGCAACTGTTTCCAATTATGTTTCATAAAACCTACATTTGCCTTTTCTCCCACATGTTCAATGGACTTTGTAAACCAACATGTCCATAGTCCATGATACTGAGATGCCAATATTAATTTTTTGTCTTTTGGTTTAAATTCACCTATTTTAACCACTCCTGCATTTGATACTGATCAGCATGAGATTGTTCCAAGAGTTTTCTATACTTGCAACTATATTTATGCATTTTCCACATTTCTTGCCTTCTCATCTGATCCTTCACCTTAAATTCTTTCTTTTGTTTTTTGGCGCATTCATTTGCTGCCTGATTTTTATCTACTTCTGGTTTGATTTCCATTCCTGCTTGATACCGATATTCTTCTGCTAAACTAAGAAGGGAAGTCATCCTAGACTTACTCTCCTCATGTTTTAAAACTTTCACTATATTTGGGTCTTGTGAGGTCAACAGATATGTATGCAGTCCTGGGATTGCTGATCTATACCTGTAACCAATTTCGAGGAGGCCCATACCACCATCAGAATGTGGAATATATAGTCTTGGTATACATTGCCACTGGGGATTCACAAGCCAGTGCATTTCTTTGTGTCGGTCCCAAGCCCGGATAAATGGGGAGGGTTGCATCAGGAAGGCCATCCGGCATAAAATCTTGCCACATCATATATGCAGAAAACTGTACAGAAATTCATACCGGATTGGTCGAGGCCCGGGTTAACAACGACCGCTACCAGTACTGTTGGCCAACAGGGTGCTGGTGGAAATTGGGCTACTGTTGGCCGAAGGAGAAGAAGAGGCAGAAGGCATGCCCGAAGGCAGGTAAAGGCTAGGACTGTTATAGTGAGGGTTGGAACTTTGAATGTTGGCAGTATGACTGGTATAGGGAGGGAGCTAGCTGATATGATGAACCGAAGGACGGTTGATATATTGTTTGTGCAAGAGACCAGATGGAAGGGGAGCAAGGCTAGGTGTATCGGAGGCGGTTTCAAATTGTTTTATCATGGTGTGGATAGGAGGAGAAATAGCGTAGGCATTATCCTGAAGGAACAGTATGCTAAGAGTGTTTTGGAGGTGAAAAGAGTGTCGGATAGAGTGATGTTTATGAAGCTGAAAATTGATGGTGTAATGATGAATGTTGTTAGTGCATATGCTCCACAAGTTGGGTGTGCGATGGATGAGAAAGAAAAATTTTGGAGTGAGTTGGATGAAGTGGTGATGACTGTACCCAAGGGTGAGAGACTGGTGATTGGAGCAGATTTCAATGGGCTTGTTGGTGAAGGGAACAGAGGGGATGAGGAAGTGATGGGTAGGTATGGTGTTAAGCAAAGGAATGTGGAAGGTCAGATGGTAGTGGATTTTGCAAAAAGGATGGACATGGCTATGATGAATATGTATTTTAACAAGAGGGAGGAGCAAAGGGTGACATACAAGAGTGGAGGAAGATGCACACAGGTGGATTATATCTTATGTAGAAGGGCCAATCTGAAGGAGATTGGAGACTGTAAAATGGTGGCAGGGGAAAGTGTAGTTAGGCAGCATAGGATGGTGGTTTGTAGGATGACATTGGTGATCAAGAAGAGGAGAATGAGTGTGAGGGCAGCACCAAGGATCAAATGGTGGAAATTGAAAAAGGGTAATTGTGAGGTGATGTTCAGGGAAGAGTTAAGACAGGCACTGGGTGGCAGTGAAGAGTTACCGAATAGCTAGGTAACTACAGCAGAGCTAGTAAGAGAGATGGCTAGAAAGGTGCATGGTGTGACATCTGGAAAGAGGAAGGAGGACAAGGAGACCTGGTGGTGGAATGAAGAAGTACAGGAGAGTATACAGAGAAAGAGGTTGGTGAAGAAGAAGTGGGATTGTCAAAGAGATGAAGAAAGTAGACAAGAGTATAAGGAGATGAGGTGCATGGCAAAGAGAGAGCTGGCGAAGGCTAAGGATAAGGCATATGAAGAGTTGTATAAAAGGTTGGACACTAAGGAGGGAGAAAAGGACCTGTACCAATTGGCTAGACAGAGGGACCAAGCTAGTAAAGATGTGCAGCAGGTAAGGGTGATAAAGGATAATAAGGGAAACGTACTCACAAGAGAGGAGAGTGTGTTGAGCAGATGGAAAGAGTACTTTGAGGGGTTGATGAATGAAGAGAATGCGAGGGAGAGAAGGTTGGATGATGTGCGGATAGTGAATCATGAAGTGCAGTGGATTAGCAAGGAGGAAGTAAGGATAGCTATGAAGAGGATGAAGAACGGAAAGGCTGTTGGTCCAGATGACATACCTGTGGAAGCATGGAGGTGTTTAGGTGAAATGGCAGTGGAGTTTTTAACTAGATTGTTTAATGAAATCTTGGAAAGTGAGAGGATGCCTGAGGAATGGAGAAAAAGTGTTTTGGTACCGATTTTTAAGAATAAGGGTGATGTGCAGATCTGTAGTAACTATAGAGGGATTAAACTGATCAGTCACAACATGAAGTTATGGGAAAGAGTAGTGAAAGCTAGGTTAAGAAGGGAGGTCATGATTAGTGATCAGCAGTATGGTTTCATGCCAGGAAAGAGCACTACAGCTGCGATGTTTGCTCTGAGAGTGTTGATGGAGAAGTACAGAGAAGGTCAGAAGGAGTTGCATTGTGTCTTTGTGGATTTAGAGAAAGCATATGACAGGGTGCCTAGAGGGGAGTTGTGGTATTGTATGAGGAAGTCGGGAGTGTCAGAGAAGTATGTAAGAGTGGTACAGGATATGTACGAGGGTAGTGTGACAGTGGTGAGGTCTGCGGTGGGAGTGATGGATACGTTTAAGGTGGAGGTGGGATTACATCAAGGATCAGCTCTGAGCCCTTTCTTATTTGCAATGGTGATGGACAGGTTGACAGACGAGATCAGACAGGAGTTCCCGTGGACTATGAAGTTTGCAGATGACATTGTGATCTGTAGTGAGAGTAGGGAACAGGTGGAGGAGACCCTGGAGAGGTGGAGATATGGTCTAGAGAGAAGAGGAATGAAGATCAGCAGGACTAAGACAGAATATATGTGTGAGAATGAGAGGGTGGACAGAGGATTGGTAAGGATGCAGGGAGTAGAGGTGGAGAAGGTGAATGAGTTTAAGTACTTGGGATCAACAGTTCAGAGTAATGGTGAGTGTGGAAGAGAGGTGAAGAAGAGAGTACAGTCAGGATGGAGTCGGTGGAGAAGAGTGTCAGGAGTGATTTGTGACAGACAAGTACCAGTAAGAGTGAAAGGGAAGGTCTACAAGAGGGTAGTGAGACCAGCTATGTTATATGGGTTGGAGACAGTGGCATTGACAAAAAGGCAGGAGTCAGAGCTTGACGTGGCAGAGTTGAAGATGTTAAGATTTGCACTGGGTGTGACGAGGATGGACAGGATTAGGAATAAGTATATTAGAGGGTCAGCCCAGGTTGGAAGGTTTGGAGACAAAGCCAGAGAGGCAGGATTACGTTGGTTTGGACATGTGCTGAGGAGGGATGCAGAGTATATTGGGAAAAAGATGCTAAGGATGAAGCTGCCAGGTAACAGGAAAAGAGGAAGGCCTAAGATAAGGTTTATGGATGTGGTGAGAGAGGACATGCAGGCGGTTGGTGTGACAGAGCAAGATACAGAGGACAGGAAGAAATGGAAACAGTTGATCTGCTGTGGCGACCCCTAACGGGAGCAGCTGAAAGAAGAAGAAGAAGGTATACATTGATTTTTATAAATCATTTGATAAGCATTAAGTATCTTTCTTGTCTTCCTCTCTAACTAATCCAACATCTTTTGGAATCATTCAATCACTCCAAAACTGTAAGGACAGGAAGAGCAAATTGGTTTATAGCTTGGACTGTCAGCACTGTTTTCAGTGTTAATTTTAATCTTCAGAAATATTCCTTACTAAGTTTTATTCACATGTGTTCATATTTTATTGTGACCCTTCATCAAATCCCAAATATTTATACATCCCCTCTTGCTCAAGTTCTTTTATATCACATTCCTGTCCCAGGCTGATGTTTTCTTGGTGCTGCGGCTTTCCTGCTTTAAAGGTTACCTTTGCACATTTATCAAGACCAAATGATAATCTTATATCATCTGAAAAAGTTTTGACCTCTTGCAGTTGTGCTTTCAGTTCCTCATCTGATGAGCTATACAGTTTTAAATCATCCACAAAAAGAAGATAAGTATACTTTGTTCTTTTCAGGGAGACAAATTGTAGCCATGGCCTTATCTGTTAAGTAGACAGCTTAAGGGGGTAAGGCAAGGGCAAGACAAAAGAGCAGCAGTAACAAAGATTCACCCTGGAATATCCCCCCTTTGTATTTTTATCCCAGGAATAATATATTTTTTCTTTATCATGGCTTAACTGCAAAGTGGTTTGTCACTCTTTCATGGTTGCTGTAGTATAACTGATTAGTGCAGGGTGTATCTTTTACATTTTAAGCACTCTTTTGTCCATGAATGTGGTATAATGTTAAATGCTTTTTGGTAGTCTATCCATGCCATACTTAGATTCTTCCCCTTTTTGCAGTTCTCCATTAAGACTTTATTTAACAATAAATGATCCTTTGTTCTATATGACTTTCTTCTGTTACCCTTTTGTTCTATTGTCATGACTGAGTTTTCTTCTAAATGACAATAAACTCTGCCAGCATCAGTTCCAGTGTATAGTTTATACATTGTCGGACGGCAAGCTATTGGTCTGAGGTATTTAGGATAGCTTACAGGTTCACTCTTAAGTAGGAGTATTGCTTTTCCTGTTGCTAACCAATAAAATAATGGGTTATTGCAGCAAAACAAGTCAGAGATAAATTGAAAACTATGCAGCGAAGAAGTGCTTGATTAGCACTGAAGAAGGGTTTCACCCAAAAGCGTTGCATTTGTATCTGCTCTCTTTGTTTCAGTAAGTGGCTAGGCACATCTGTAGTCAGAGTTTCTTTGTTGGATAGTTTTCTGTTGTTAACCAGGCTGGTGTGTGTTCATGGTGTGCATATAAATAAGTCATACTCTTGGCTAAATCTTCATGTAAAGATGCAAATACTGTTAGCCAGAAGTTAGGTACTGCATCTGGGCCTGGGGTTTTCCATTTGGGAGTGTTTCTTAACTGTGTTTCAATCTCTTTGACTGTTACTTCATCCCATTGCATATCCTGTACATTTGAACTTCTTATTCTTTCTTTTACTTCTTCTGTCCATTCAGTATCCTTGTTATGTTCCACAGGATCTTCAAAGATATTTCTCCAAAATATGTCTATTTCTTCTTTTCTTGGTGGTGTTTCATTTCCTTTTGCAGTTCTCTATAAAACTTTTTTGGGTCACCAATACATTGCTTATTTTGTATTTTTCCTTTATATTTATCTGCATATTTTCTATGTGTTTCTGCCTGTGGTGATATTTTAGCTTATTATTTGCAATAGTACAGAATAGATCCTGATCTCCTCTAATACTGCATATTGCTTTTATCACATCTATCTTTCTGAGTATTTTTGTTGATATGTTCGTTCTTCTATACTATTCTAACAGTGACATTTCTTGTCTTAATTGCTTTATAGTTTACTTCCATGATGGCATTAGACTTTACCTGTTATTAATTTAGCTGCATGGTAATATATCCTATTTATTTCTGTTATATCACATGAATTTCTATAAGCGGTTTTAATTAATGTGTTCATTTGTTTTATGAGCCTTCTAACTTTTTGGGTTTTATTGACTTTATGTAGTAATCATTTTCTTCTAAACTGAGAGCACATTCTTTGTTCTCCATTACAATGCAGACATTCTACATAAACTTACAGAGCATCTTCCTGTGCCACATTCTCTTCAGTTTCATCCACTGTCATCCATTGCTCTTTCATGTGGGAACTCACTGGCCTATCACTCCACAACACTGACTGCGTCAGAGTTACCACAGTGTCTTGTTCCTTCCTTTGCTGTCCACCTCCAACTTAGCTTTTGTACTGGTTTCATATGGAAAGCTCCAAAGAATTTTATATGGCAACTGATCAGATGTTTCCTGCTCCACCTATTTCTCCTTAATTTGGGGATCCATTGCCCTATCCTGCTATCATGTTATCA
Source organism: Protopterus annectens (assembly GCF_019279795.1). NCBI lineage: Eukaryota > Metazoa > Chordata > Ceratodontiformes > Protopteridae > Protopterus > Protopterus annectens. The sequence continues at coordinate 182,333,843 of NC_056750.1, read as the reverse complement.
GAGTTAGATTTTCTACACTAAATATTTCACTTCACAGGTAATCCATAACCTCACTTTCTAATTTAACTTCTCCATTGTTAATCCTCTTTTCTACATTTTCTTGTTTTTATTTTTTGTATTATAAAATTTTCCATATTTGGATGCCTTCGCCTATATTTCTCTTCAAATATCTTTGGTGCTGCTGTTTTTGTACTGATTAATGTTGCTTTCATCTTTGCATAAATATTGCACCATATTAAATCCCTTTTTCTTTTCCATGTCCATATTTCTTCTTCAGATGTCTCCTGCTCCTTCTGTTTCTCCTTACTTTAGGGACTTGTTCCATCATGCTGTGATATAACCAGTGTAAGAGTTTCTACACTAAATCCTTCACTTCACTTCACTTCACAGGTATTACATAACTTCTGCTTCTATTTTTATTAACTTTTATGTTACTGATCTTCTGTTCTATGTTCCTTTGTGTCTTATGTTTTGTATACTGTGAAATTTTCCATATATGGATGCCTTTGCCTGTATTTCTGTTTGAATGCTTTTTGTATTGATTAATTTGGCTTTCTCCTTTGCATAAATATTGCACATTATCAGATCTCTCTTTCTTTTCCATGCCCATATTTAATTTTTTATACTTTTCAAAAATCTCTAGATTTTGTCTTTTTATATTTTTGCACTTCCTCAGTTGCTTTTTTCTTGCAAACGGCCCAATGTTTCTTGGTCTGTATCATGCTTTTGATAAATTTGTTCTAGTGATGAACACAATTTTTTTATTTGAAGATTCGGACAGTTTTTCTTGTGCAAGTAGTTTTTTTTTCTTCTAATTTCTCTCCTAATCTTTCCGTATATCTTCTGGCTGAAGATTCTGTGCTTTTTGCATAATAGGAATGATACATCATTTCTTTCTTATCCTCAACAGTCCACTTTATCATTTTTATGGCTCTTTTTAGCCTATCAGTTTTTGTGATTTTTTTTGTGGAGTACTACTTCCTTCAACAAAAGGGGGGGGGGCATCCTATCCCTGAGCCTGGCCTAGTCCCATTGTAGGAATATTTCTGTGTCTTGAGGATTCAACACTGTCATTTTTTCCAGTCCTAACACCTGTGCACACACTAGGACTGGGCACTTTGTTATTCTGGGACTTGTGTACCCAGCTGTCTTTTTATTTTTTAACCTACTTCTGTCCATGATTTATGTTACATAAAATAGAGTCACTATATCAGTGTCACCTTGGGGGGATTTTGTAAAAAAACAGGGTCCACCTCCTGAAAGTACTCACTAAAACCAGGGATAAATACATTTATAGCAATACTACTCTCCTTTGCTTGCTGATTTATCATCTCTCCATTCAGACCCCTAGGTATCTCTCTTTTTAATTTTTCCAAATATTTTGGGTTTCTAATACCATGACTGGAATAGACCCCATTCCTAAGTCAAAGTATGATTCAAGTTCATGAAATTAGTATCGTTTCAGTCTTTGATGACAGCTTGGAGTGCTCTTTGCCGCACCAACAATGTGCCCAATAATAACTCCTTCTGCAATTCGTACGGAGTTACATGAATTGGTAACATATCTAAGTATGATTGTAATTTTTTATAAGACCTACTAGTAGCACCTACTACTACTGGAACTGCCTGGGTATCCTTTTTCCACATTCCCTCATTTCTGCCTGAAAATCCTGGTATTTTATGACTTTGTGTCTCTCTGTACATAAGACACAATAGTCACTGGGTGTAACAATTGATGTAGTCACTAGGTGTAGCAATTTCAATTATCAATGCCACTTTTGTCTTCTTTTCATGGACTACTATATCTGGTTTTCTCACATCTATTTTTTTTAACTCTGGGTAATGGGTGATCCTTTATGATATAAACTTCATCATTTTCTATAATGCTCTGTGGCTCAGGTTTCCAGTGTTTTTCACATCCTGCAATATTACAGTGTTTGCACAATCCCCAATACAACAGTCTTGCCACATCAGTATACAATCCTTCTGCCATTAGTACATCACAACCAGCAACAGGATGTGCAACTGTTTCCAATTCTGTTTTATAAAACCTACATTTGTCTGATTCTTCCACATGCGCAGTGGACTTTGTAAACCAGTATGTACATAGTTCACTATCCTGGGCCGCTAATATTAACCTTTCATCTTTTGGTTTAAATTCATCTCTGCTTAACCATTCCTGCATTCAGTCTTGATTAACATGAATTGCTCCAAGAGTTTTCTATATTTACAACTATAGTTATGCATTTTCCACATTTCTTGCCTTTTCATCTGATCCTTCAGCTTATATTCTTTCTTTTGTTTTTGGCACATTCAGTTGCTGCCTGATTTTTATTTACTTCTGGTTTAATTTCCATTCCTGCTTGTCACCAAAATGCTTCTGCTAAACTAAGCAGGGAAGTTATCTTAGAATTATTCTCATGTTTCAAAACGTTCACTATATTTGGGTCTTGTGAGGTAAACAGTTATGTATGCAGTCCTATAATTGCAGATCTATACATGTTATCAGTTTCGAGGAGGCCCATACCTCCTTCAGAATGGGGAATATATAGTCTTGGTATGCATTGATTTTTATATATCATTTGATGGGTATGAAGCATCCTTCTTGTTTTCCCGTCCAACTTATCCAACACCTTTTGGGGCCAATAAATCACTCCAAAGCTGTAAGTTGGGACAGTAAGAGCAAATTGGTTTATAACCTGGCTTTGTTCCTAGATGTAAGTATTAATTTAATTTTTCTAAAATATTTTCCATATTTGGATGCCTTCGCCTATATTTCTCTTCAAATATCTTTGGTGCTGCTGTTTTTGTACTGATTAATGTTGCTTTCATCTTTGCATAAATATTGCACCATATTAAATCCCTTTTCTTTTCCATGTCCATATTTCTTCTTCAGATGTCTCCTGCTCCTTCTGTTTCTCCTTACTTTAGGGACTTGTTCCATCATGCTGTGATATAACCAGTGTAAGAGTTTCTACACTAAATCCTTCACTTCACTTCACTTCACAGGTATTACATAACTTCTGCTTCTATTTTTATTAACTTTTATGTTACTGATCTTCTGTTCTATGTTCCTTTGTGTCTTATGTTTTGTATACTGTGAAATTTTCCATATATGGATGCCTTTGCCTGTATTTCTGTTTGAATGCTTTTTGTATTGATTAATTTGGCTTTCTCCTTTGCATAAATATTGCACATTATCAGATCTCTCTTTCTTTTCCATGCCCATATTTAATTTTTTATACTTTTCAAAAATCTCTAGATTTTGTCTTTTTATATTTTTGCACTTCCTCAGTTGCTTTTTTCTTGCAAACGGCCCAATGTTTCTTGGTCTGTATCATGCTTTTGATAAATTTGTTCTAGTGATGAACACAATTTTTTTATTTGAAGATTCGGACAGTTTTTCTTGTGCAAGTAGTTTTTTTTTCTTCTAATTTCTCTCCTAATCTTTCCGTATATCTTCTGGCTGAAGATTCTGTGCTTTTTGCATAATAGGAATGATACATCATTTCTTTCTTATCCTCAACAGTCCACTTTATCATTTTTATGGCTCTTTTTAGCCTATCAGTTTTTGTGATTTTTTTTGTGGAGTACTACTTCCTTCAACAAAAGGGGGGGGGGCATCCTATCCCTGAGCCTGGCCTAGTCCCATTGTAGGAATATTTCTGTGTCTTGAGGATTCAACACTGTCATTTTTTCCAGTCCTAACACCTGTGCACACACTAGGACTGGGCACTTTGTTATTCTGGGACTTGTGTACCCAGCTGTCTTTTTATTTTTTAACCTACTTCTGTCCATGATTTATGTTACATAAAATAGAGTCACTATATCAGTGTCACCTTGGGGGGATTTTGTAAAAAAACAGGGTCCACCTCCTGAAAGTACTCACTAAAACCAGGGATAAATACATTTATAGCAATACTACTCTCCTTTGCTTGCTGATTTATCATCTCTCCATTCAGACCCCTAGGTATCTCTCTTTTTAATTTCTCCAAATATTTTGGGTTTCTAATACCATGACTGGAATAGACCCCATTCCTAAGTCAAAGTATGATTCAAGTTCATGAAATTAGTATTGTTTCAGTCTTTGATGACAGCTTGGAGTGCTCTTTGCGCACCAACAATGTGCCCAATAATAACTCCTTCTGCAATTCGTACGGAGTTACATGAATTGGTAACATATCTAAGTATGATTGTAATTTTTTATAAGACCTACTAGTAGCACCTACTACTACTGGAACTGCCTGGGTATCCATTTCCACATTCCCTCATTTCTGCCTGAAAATCCTGGTATTTTATGACTTTGTGTCTCTCTGTACATAAGACACAATAGTCACTGGGTGTAACAATTGATGTAGTCACTAGGTGTAGCAATTTCAATTATCAATGCCACTTTTGTCTTCTTTTCATGGACTACTATATCTGGTTTTCTCACATCTATTTTTTTTAACTCTGGGTAATGGGTGATCCTTTGTGATATAAACTTCATCATTTTCTATAATGCTCTGTGGCTCAGGTTTCCAGTGTTTTCACATCCTGCAATATTACAGTGTTTGCACAATCCCCAATACAACAGTCTTGCCACATCAGTATACAATCCTTCTGCCATTAGTACATCACAACCAGCAACAGGATGTGCAACTGTTTCCAATTCTGTTTTATAAAACCTACATTTGTCTGATTCTTCCACATGCAGTGGACTTTGTAAACCAGTATGTACATAGTTCACTATCCTGGGCGCTAATATTAACCTTTCATCTTTTGGTTTAAATTCATCTCTGCTTAACCATTCCTGCATTCAGTCTTGATTAACATGAATTGCTCCAAGAGTTTTCTATATTTACAACTATAGTTATGCATTTTCCACATTTCTTGCCTTCTCATCTGATCCTTCAGCTTATATTCTTTCTTTTGTTTTTGGCACATTCAGTTGCTGCCTGATTTTTATTTACTTCTGGTTTAATTTCCATTCCTGCTTGTCACCAAAATGCTTCTGCTAAACTAAGCAGGAAGTTATCTTAGAATTATTCTCATGTTTCAAAAGCGTTCACTATATTTGGGTCTTGTGAGGTAAACAGTTATGTATGCAGTCCTATAATTGCAGATCTATACATGTTATCAGTTTCGAGGAGGCCCATACCTCCTTCAGAATGGGAATATATAGTCTTGGTATGCATTGATTTTTATATATCATTTGATGGGTATGAAGCATCCTTCTTGTTTTCCCGTCCAACTTATCCAACACCTTTTGGGGCCAATAAATCACTCCAAAGCTGTAAGTTGGGACAGTAAGAGCAAATTGGTTTATAACCTGGCTTTGTTCCTAGATGTAAGTATTAATTTAATTTTTCTAAAATATTTTCCATATTTGGATGCCTTCGCCTATATTTCTCTTCAAATATCTTTGGTGCTGCTGTTTTTGTACTGATTAATGTTGCTTTCATCTTTGCATAAATATTGCACCATATTAAATCCCTTTTTCTTTTCCATGTCCATATTTCTTCTTCAGATGTCTCCTGCTCCTTCTGTTTCTCCTTACTTTAGGGACTTGTTCCATCATGCTGTGATATAACCAGTGTAAGAGTTTCTACACTAAATCCTTCACTTCACTTCACTTCACAGGTATTACATAACTTCTGCTTCTATTTTTATTAACTTTTATGTTACTGATCTTCTGTTCTATGTTCCTTTGTGTCTTATGTTTTGTATACTGTGAAATTTTCCATATATGGATGCCTTTGCCTGTATTTCTGTTTGAATGCTTTTTGTATTGATTAATTTGGCTTTCTCCTTTGCATAAATATTGCACATTATCAGATCTCTCTTTCTTTTCCATGCCCATATTTAATTTTTTATACTTTTCAAAAATCTCTAGATTTTGTCTTTTTATATTTTTGCACTTCCTCAGTTGCTTTTTTCTTGCAAACGGCCCAATGTTTCTTGGTCTGTATCATGCTTTTGATAAATTTGTTCTAGTGATGAACACAATTTTTTTATTTGAAGATTCGGACAGTTTTTCTTGTGCAAGTAGTTTTTTTTTCTTCTAATTTCTCTCCTAATCTTTCCGTATATCTTCTGGCTGAAGATTCTGTGCTTTTTGCATAATAGGAATGATACATCATTTCTTTCTTATCCTCAACAGTCCACTTTATCATTTTTATGGCTCTTTTTAGCCTATCAGTTTTTGTGATTTTTTTTGTGGAGTACTACTTCCTTCAACAAAAGGGGGGGGGGCATCCTATCCCTGAGCCTGGCCTAGTCCCATTGTTGGAATATTTCTGTGTCTTGAGGATTCAACACTGTCATTTTTTCCATTCCTAACACCTGTGCACACACTAGGACTGGGCACTTTGTTATTCTGGGACTTGTGTACCCAGCTGTCTTTTTATTTTTTAACCTACTTCTGTCCATGATTTATGTTACATAAAATAGAGTCACTATATCAGTGTCACCTTGGGGGGATTTTGTAAAAAAACAGGGTCCACCTCCTGAAAGTACTCACTAAAACCAGGGATAAATACATTTATAGCAATACTACTCTCCTTTGCTTGCTGATTTATCATCTCTCCATTCAGACCCCTAGGTATCTCTCTTTTTAATTTCTCCAAATATTTTGGGTTTCTAATACCATGACTGGAATAGACCCCATTCCTAAGTCAAAGTATGATTCAAGTTCATGAAATTAGTATTGTTTCAGTCTTTGATGACAGCTTGGAGTGCTCTTTGCCGCACCAACAATGTGCCCAATAATAACTCCTTCTGCAATTCGTACGGAGTTACATGAATTGGTAACATATCTAAGTATGATTGTAATTTTTTATAAGACCTACTAGTAGCACCTACTACTACTGGAACTGCCTGGGTATCCTTTTTCCACATTCCCTCATTTCTGCCTGAAAATCCTGGTATTTTATGACTTTGTGTCTCTCTGTACATAAGACACAATAGTCACTGGGTGTAACAATTGATGTAGTCACTAGGTGTAGCAATTTCAATTATCAATGCCACTTTTGTCTTCTTTTCATGGACTACTATATCTGGTTTTCTCGCATCTATTTTTTTTAACTCTGGGTAATGGGTGATCCTTTGTGATATAAACTTCATCATTTTCTATAATGCTCTGTGGCTCAGGTTTCCAGTGTTTTTCACATCCTGCAATATTACAGTGTTTGCACAATCCCCAATACAACAGTCTTGCCACATCAGTATACAATCCTTCTGCCATTAGTACATCACAACCAGCAACAGGATGTGCAACTGTTTCCAATTCTGTTTTATAAAACCTACATTTGTCTGATTCTTCCACATGCTCAGTGGACTTTGTAAACCAGTATGTACATAGTTCACTATCCTGGGCCGCTAATATTAACCTTTCATCTTTTGGTTTAAATTCATCTCTGCTTAACCATTCCTGCATTCAGTCTTGATTAACATGAATTGCTCCAAGAGTTTTCTATATTTACAACTATAGTTATGCATTTTCCACATTTCTTGCCTTCTCATCTGATCCTTCAGCTTATATTCTTTCTTTTGTTTTTGGCACATTCAGTTGCTGCCTGATTTTTATTTACTTCTGGTTTAATTTCCATTCCTGCTTGTCACCAAAATGCTTCTGCTAAACTAAGCAGGGAAGTTATCTTAGAATTATTCTCATGTTTCAAAACGTTCACTATATTTGGGTCTTGTGAGGTAAACAGTTATGTATGCAGTCCTATAATTGCAGATCTATACATGTTATCAGTTTCGAGGAGGCCCATACCTCCTTCAGAATGGGGAATATATAGTCTTGGTATGCATTGATTTTTATATATCATTTGATGGGTATGAAGCATCCTTCTTGTTTTCCCGTCCAACTTATCCAACACCTTTTGGGGCCAATAAATCACTCCAAAGCTGTAAGTTGGGACAGTAAGAGCAAATTGGTTTATAACCTGGCTTTGTTCCTAGATGTAAGTATTAATTTAATTCTTCTAAAATATTCCTTACTAAGTTTTATTCACATTTGTTCATGTTTTATTGTTGATCCTTCATCAATTCTCAAATATGTATACACTCCCTCTTACTCAAGTTATTTTATATTACATTCCTATTCTAAACTGATGTTTTTGGTGCTGCAGTTTCCTGCTTTAAAGGTTGCTTTTGCACATTTATCAAGGCCAAAAGACATTCTTATATCATCTGAAAAAGTTTTGACTACTTGCAGTTGTGCTTTCTGTTCCTCATCTGATGAACTATACAGTTTTAAATCATCTACAAAAAGAAGATGGCAAATCTTCATACTTTGTTGTTTTCTGGGAGCCAAATTGTACCCACAATCTAATCTGTTAAGCAGACAGCTTAATGTGTTAAGGGCAAGGCAAAAGAATAGCCGTGACAGACAGTCACCCTAGAATAACCCCCTTCGAATTTTTATCCCTGGAATAATAATTTGTCCTTTATCATGGCTTAAGTGCAAAGTGGTTTGCCATTCCTTCATGGTCACTGCAATTTAATTGATCAGTGTAGGGTGTATCTTATACATTTGTAAGCACTCTTTTATTCATGAATGTGGGATACTGTCAAATGCTTTTTTTTTTGTATTCTATCCATGCCATACTTAGATTCTTCCCATTTTTACAGTTCTCCATTATGACTGTGTTTAATAACAAATGATCTTTTGTTTCATAAGACTTTCTATTACCCTCTTGTTCTATTGCCATGATTGAGTTTTCTTCTAAATAACTATAAACTCTGTCGGTATCAATTTCAGTATATAGTTTATACATCATCGGAAGGCAAGTTGTTGGTCTACAGCTTTTAGGATAGCTTGCAGATTTGCTCTTAAGTAGTTTTGCTTTTTTCTGTTGTTAACCAGGCTGGTGTCTGTTGAGGTTGCACATATAAATAGATCTTACTCATGGCCAGATCTTCATGTAAAGATGTTAATACTTTTAGCAAGAAGTTAAGTACTGCATCTGGGCCTGGGGTTTTCCATTTAAGAGCTTTTCATAACTTTGTTTCAGTCTCTCTGGCCATTACTTCATCCCATTTCATATCTTGTACATTTGAAAATCTTATTCTTTCTTTTACTTATTATTTCCATTTAGCATCTTTGTTATGTTCCACAGGATCTTCATATGTATTTCTCTAAAATGTATTTATTTCTTCTTTTTGTTGTGGCATTTCAATTCATTTAGCATTGTTTCCCAGTTCTCTAAAAAACATTTTTGGGTTATCAATAAATTGCTTATTTTGTACTTTTCCTTTATATATCTTTAAAGTTTTTCTGCCTGTGCTATTTTCAGTTTATTATTTGCTATAGTGCACAATAGATCCTGATCTGTTCTGATACTGTGCATTGTTTTTATCACATTTATCTTTCTGAGTAGTTTTGTTGATCTGGTCCCTCTTTTATACTTTTTAACAGTGACACTTCTTGTATTAATTGCTTTATAGTTTTCTCTATTCGATACTTCCATGATGGCATTCAGTTTCTCCCTTTCCTTTCCCTTACTACTCTGTATGTTTGTGGTAAGACATTAGCAGTTATTAAATCAGCTGCACAGTAATATATCCTATTTATTTCTATCACATGAATCTCTATGAACTGCCCTAATTACTGTGTTTATTTGTTTTATCAAACTTCTAACATTTTGGGCTTTATTGACTTTCTGTAGTATGTTTGTTTCAATGATTTTAATATGTTTATCCATGTCTATTAAATCAAACAACTCTTCTCTTAGATCATTTTCTTCTAACCTGAGGGCACATTTTTTTGTTCTCCATTCCCTGTAGGCATTCTATAGTAAGTTTCAGAGCATCTTCCTTTGCCACATTCTCTTCAGTTTCATCCTGTGCTATCTGTTGCCCTTTCTTATGGGAGCTCATTGGTCTATCACTCCACAAGATTGACTGTGTCAGAGTTGCCACAGTTTCCTGTTCCTTCCCTTGCTTTCCAACTCCAAGTGAATATTTGCACTGGTTTCGTACGGAAGGCTCCAAAGTATATTCATATGGCAACTGATCAGATGTTTCTCACTCCACTGGTTTCTCCTTAATTTTGGGATCCATTCCTCTATCCTGCTATCATGTTATCAGAGTCAGAATTTCTACACTAAATCCATCACTTCACGGGTAATCCATAAACTCAGCTTGTATATAACTTCTCCATCACTAAGCATCTTTTCTACTTTTCCTCATTGTTTTATTATTTTTGTATTGTAAAATTTTCCATATCTGAATGCCTTTGCCTGAATTTCTCTTCAAATATCTTTGGTGCTGCTCTTTTTGTATTGATTAGTTTTGGTTTCTCCCTTGCATAAATACTGCATACTGCACCATATTAAATCCCTTTTTCTTTTCCATGTCCATATTTCTTCTTCAGATGCCTCCTGCTCCTCCTGTTTCTCCTTACTTTGGGGACGTGTTTCATCATGTTGTGATATAACCTGAGTTAGACTTTCTAGACTAAATCCTTCACTTCACGGGTGTTCCATAACTTCAACTTCAATTTTTTTTAACTTCTGCTTTATTAATTTTCTGCTCTACATTTCCTCTTTGTGACCTTACTTTTTAAATTTTTCATATCTGATGCATTTGTCTGGATTTCTCTTCAAATATCTTTGGGGCTGCATTTTTTGTTGATTAATTTGGCTTTCTCCTTTACATAAATATAGCACCATATCAGATCTCTTTCTTTCCCATGTCCATATTTCTTTTTTATACCTTTCAAAAGTCTTTAGATTTTGTTCTTTATATTTTTACACTTCCTCAGTTGCTTCTTATTCCAAATGACTCAAGGTTTCCAGGTCAATATAATGTTTTTCATAAATCTGTTCTATTAATGAACACCATTTTTTATTTCAAGCTTCTGACATTTTTTTTGTGAAAGTATTTTTCTTTCCTCAAATTTCTGACGAAATCTTTTTGCATATCTTCTGTCTGGAAATTCTGGGCTTCTTGCATAATAGTAACAATACATAATTTCTTACTTATCCTCAATAGTCCACTCTATCATCTTTCTCAGCTCTTTCTTGGCCTATTGGTTTTTGTGTTTTTTTGTGGACTGCTGCTTCCTTCTACAACAGGGTGGCCGTCCTCCCCTGAGCCTGACCTAACCCCATTTTAGGAATGCTTCCATATCTTGAGGATTCTACACTGACATTTTTTTCAGTCCTGGCACCAGTGCACCTTCCAGGATTGGCCACTTTTTTACCTTGGGTCTTGTGCACCCAGCTGTCTTTTTTATTTTTTAACCTACTTCTGTCCATGATATATGCTATATAAAATACAGTCTATAAATAAGTGTTGTCTTGGTAAGATTTTGTGAAAAAACAGAGTCCAAACCATGTAGGTACTCACAACCAAGACTTAAGGATGAATTCAGTTCCAGCAATACTACTCTCTTTTGCTTGCTGACTTGTCATCTTTCCATTCAGTGTCCTGAGAAATATCTGAGATGTCCCTTGAGACATATCCAAAAGCAACAGAGAATGAACCAAAAATCATGTACCAATGTCCAGTATATCATAGTACATTTTGTGACAAAAATTCAACAGTAGCAGTTCCTAATAGCTCAACACCAAAAGCACCTACAACAGACTCTTCTAGGTATTAGAAATATGGAAGATTATTGAAAAATTCAACAAGATACTCAGACAGTAACAGGGATTCAAATCACTGAAATGATTTTATTAAACATGCTATTAATTATTCTGCTAATAAAGTGTTTCAGCTTATCTCTGTATCTGAAACTAGACATGAAAAATAAATGTTTAAATGCCCTTTTAGTTTTAAAAAAGAAATACGTGCATTCTATTTTCTGTTAGTGCAATACTCTAAAATGTAGCAAAGAATGCTGTAGGAATATTTTTTATCAAATGGTTTTATGGTTTTATTTGTATAGAATACAAGCTCATGACATAAAATGAGAATCTTTATCTTTCTCAGAAGATAATTTAACAAATGTTTGCACAACTTTAATAAATTTGTGTGTTTAGCCTACGTAACTGTTTAGATCCTGAGAATGTGTTACATGGTCTGCCATCCTGTATGACTACCCAATCTGAAATACATGGCAGTTGAGCTGTTTGGATAACTCTGAGCTCCGTCGTATCACTAAAGCCATCCTTAGAATCTAAATGTTACATCTTGTAGCACTTGTCACATTATGTGGTGAAACAAAGCAGACTATAGAGCTTATATTCTTCTTTGGAGTAAAAAAATCATCCATCTGTGTCACACTTTTTATGTACTAGCTACATTAAAGATGGAATCTGCCTCTCAGCACTATATTTGTTCTGTACTAGTCACAGTAATGGTGGTACATGTATCACAGCACTATGACCACAGTAATGGTAGGACCTAGTTCATCACACCATATCTATTCTATTCTAAAACAATAATAGACAGGCACAATGGCACAGTAAGTATCTCTGTCACCTTAAAACAAGTAGTTATCTGGTGTGAATTGGTGAAGGTACCTTCCATGCAGAACCTGCATGTCTTCCTGATATTTACATATATATATATATATATATATATATATATATATATATATATATATATATATCTATGTATGTATATATATATATATATAATATATGTATATGGATTCACTTCAGAAGCTTGAAATACTGAAATCTCGAATTTCAGTATTTCAAGCCCAAGAAGTGGAATCCACAAAACAACGAAAACTAAAAACCACGAAAGTCAAAACCTCGAATACCGCAGGTTTTGAATTTTGCGGTTTCACTAAATACACAAACACCAACCATCATACAAACATACACAATCACTCTACTATATAAAAGCAAGGGAGCAAGCCCCCCTGCACCCCCCACACCCCTTACTTAAATATTCTCACTCCGAGGTCGCACTATATACAAACACACACAAAACACCACCACACAAGCTACATTCTCCTCACACACACACATCACAGCAAAAAAACACAATGACACACACCACAGCCTCTACCTAAACCCCTTAACACACACACATACACACACACACTTACCTGAATACATGACCACAGCAGAACATTAGAAGCTTGAAATTCAAAACCTCTGGTATTCATGGTTTTGAATTTTGTGCTTCTAAACTTTCACTATTATGTGGATTCGGTTTCTTGGGCTCGAAATACTGAAATTTGAGATTTCAGTATTTCGAGATTCTGAATGGAATATATATATATATATATATATATATATATATATATGTATATATATATATATATATGTATATATATATATATATATATATATATATATATATGTATATATATATATATATATATATATATATATATATATATATAAACAGCAACAAACACCTTAATACAACCACAAAAGGTAGATGCTGTAACATAGCAGGAATAAACAAACAATAAATCAGTATCTCTACCACAGCTCCAATTAAAAGTGAATTTAATAACATGTAAAACAAATCAAAGTATAGGCACTTTCAGACATTTGCTATGTCCATTTTCAGATCTAAAAAATTAACACAGGTATGCAAATTTATTATTTGCTTGTAAATCACAGATTTGTGACATAAAGTTATATATGGAGCAGGCTGAGACGAAATGGATCTGTGATTTACAAGCAGACATGCTCCCAAGCTTGAATACATGTATTCCTCTAAAACCAGCCTTGAGACATCGTCTGAGATCTGTCAATTGATTAGCTGCCTTTGATTTTAAAATCACATAGTTGTTTTATTTTTTTAGATCTGAGAAAGGACATAGCAAATATCTGAAAGCACTTATCCTTTGTTTTGTTTTACATGTTATTAAATTTGCTTTTAATTAGAGCCATCATGGTGATATATATATATATATATATATATATATATATATATATATATATATATATATATATATGATCACAACAGAATCCTGAAAGCCCAAAATACTGAAGACCAAAATCCTGAAAGTTCAGAATCCTGAAAACTCAAAATGCTGAAAACTCAAAATCCTGAAAACACACAGGATACCAGCACTTACTATATTCCAGCACAAGTACCTACAGAAAGAAATACAACACAAACTATATTACTGTTCTACAAGTATAAGTAGGGGGGCAAGCCCCCTGCACCCCCATATGGGGGGCAAGCACCCCACACACCCACTACTTAAATATATCAACTCCAAGATTGCAATTAGCATAGTGAAATGCAATCTTGGAGTTGATATATTTAAGTAGCAGGGGGTGTGGGGGGTGCAGGGGGGCTTGCCCCCCCCTGCATATAGTTGAAGGGTAATGTGTTTCTGTATGTACTTGTACTGAAATATAGTAAGTGTTGGTATCCTGTGTGTTTTCAGGATTTTGGTCTCAGGATTTTGGGCTACAGGATTTTGGGCTTTCGGGATTCTGTAGTGCTCTCATATATATATATATATATATATATATATATATATATATATATATATATATGTACATATATATATATATATATATATACACACACACACACACACACACACACACACATATATATATAGGTTTACTATCATAAATTCGAAAATAAAAATAAATCATGTCTTTATTTTCGAATTTATGGATCGAAAATTCACATTTTCGAAACATAGTAAACCCGAAAACAATGCTGTATTACCGAAAATGTCGCCATGACATTTACGCAACACAGAGCACGCCCACCCTCCCAAATACACAGAACTACCCAACCTAAACACAGCGTATGCAGAGGCGCAGCCCCCACCTGTGGGGCTGTGCCCCACACCCCAACTTAATATTCCAACTCGAGATCGCACTACAGTGAGGAAAGGGATGTATTTCCCTGTCCGCACTGTACGCGATCCGCTCAATGAGAACGTTGTTATTCGAATGCACAGTCCATTCGCAATTACAACATTCGCTCAGATGACTACCGCATTATGAAGTATTGAACATCTGATGTTCGAATACTTCATAACCGTCGCAAGTGCAGCGACATTGTCATGGTAAACCATATATATATATATATATATATATATATATATATATATATATATATATATATATATTTTTTTTTTTTTTTTTTTTAAGAAAGACAATAGATGGATGGGAACACTATATTGCTCATAGATGTGGGTGCGAGTGTGTATGTGTGTGTGTGTGTGTGTGTGTGTGCATGTGTGATATGTTAGAAAAGTCTGAGGATCTACTTCTATTCCTACTTGCCTAGTAAACTCTGTGGATGGTGGTCTCTGTTGATCTGGTCAGTGTAGGACTTGGATATAATTCAATAGCAGTGGGTGGATATAGCAACAGTAATAGCAGGACTTGTTTTAAGGTGACATCTTTGTTTTCTGCTACCTGTTGAATAAAATTATGCACAAGGCTGGTACTATTCCAGGCTAGAGGGAGAAATCCCCATATTACCACATCTGGCTCCTGCTTAAGGAAAAAACAACAATATTCTCCCTAGTTATTTACAGGCTTTGTAGAATAATTCCCCACCCTGTTTTCTTATCCATGAAGACTAGGAGTATTATACTCAGTCATGGATATGAGCAAGGCAATGTTATCAGGCAGATGAATCAATGGTTATTTGTTCTCTTTGATCAGGACAGCCTACAATAATGAAATTAATACTGCCAGCATCTGACAGACTTGTGCTTCTTTTCATACAAGCCAGAGTTCCTTCAGAACTTAAAAAATACTTTAAAAGAAATTAAACTGTTTATGGTTTTCAAATATATGAAATATACAAATACAGAACTAATGTAGTAAGCATGTTCTAGAAAATTCATACATTGTTTCACAGTATATCTTCTTGTACTGAGATTTAGGAGAGTCCCTTAAATAATCTTTCCAGTGAAGCCCTCATTACCTCAGTATCATTTTAGCCACCAAGTCAGCATAATTTGTGAAGGAGTGCACTTCTAACATAACTGCAGTAAATTCCTTCATCTCACAATGTACATCCGTGTAAATGAAGACCTGCAGGCATGCAAAACCTTTGTAATAAAATTATTACTATTAATAATGTTATTATTATTAATACTATTATTATTAATGTCATTATTATCATTATCATTATTATTATTACCAAGATTGATACATACATTGTTATTCATTAACCTTTAACCCCGTACAATAATATGTAATCTGTTTTCTAATATGCAATCTTGTACCATTATGAGTAGCAATTACTGTTAATTGCATAAGTATTAAAATGTATGAAATCATGCATAATCCAAAATATATTTCTTAAGTAAAAGACCCAGACTTATATAACTCCTTTGGTCAGTTTCTTCTTTTGTATATATGCTCTAATTTTCACCCAGAAGGGAATGCAAGGCTGCTAGTACAGCTCAACCAAGTGGATCTCAATGTAATCCTGTTCAGAATAATAAATTTAATGGGTTGTAAGGAACCACATTCCACCCTCAGATGTTCAAATTTCAACTTTTAATACCACTAGTACTACTACTATTAATAATAATACTAGCCGGGGAGAATATGACATTAAGTCTTCAGACTGTCCCACTGATAAGCTAAAAATCATAAGAGGTTTGTATATCTCATGGAAAAAGATGAGACATGTTAGAACCAAAATGTATGCCAGTCTTTCCATTCTGCATATAATGCTGTGAGATTTGTGTGAAAGGAAGGTCACAGTGCCTGAGACAAGGCTGCCTATTGCTGCAGACAGGTATAAGAGATAATAACTCAAGAGAACGATCCTGCTTGCTTACCTTGGGAAGAGAACTGATACTCTAAGAAGCTGGGTTTCTGCTGTAGATGAGAAATACACATTTGTGTGAGTCAAACCTTCCACAAAAAGATATAAGCAGAATTTCTACTATGGCAAAGAACACAGCATTCAAACTGTAAACTATTATTAACACTGAAAAGACATCCAACAGAGAATGTAGCTCGTCTTCCACAGCTGAAACTTAGAGACTGCAGACATGCTTTTTTTTTTTTTTTTTTAATAATTAGTTACTGTACTTGAGCTCAAAACCAGTTTGTTTCACATTATGATGGTTTTATTCTGCACTCAGGTGAGAGCAGGGGGTGATTCAACCTATCTGAGTTGGGAACTGCTGATGGAAGGTGTATTGTGTGTTTATCTGATTGACCTGAGGGCTTAACTGTGTAAACGTTTATCATCCTGATGGTATAAAAGCCTTACATTTTTGTGAGACTGTGCTCATTTATTCAGAGCCTCCCTGTGCCTGGCTTGGACACCTGTGACTACAAGAACTTGAATTGCATCTAAAGCATTGGTTACTTCACTTGAGCTCAAAACCAGTTCCTTTTATGTTAAGAGGGTTTTATTCTGTACTCTGGTGGGAACAGTGGGCAGAAACAACCCATCTGAGTTGGGACCTGCTGGCAGAAGGCTTATTGTGTGTTCATCTAATTGGACTGAGGGCTTAACTGTGTAAAAGCCTTTCATCCTGCTGATATAAAAGTCTTGCATTTGTGCATTGTGCAAACACGGTTACCCATGCCTTGTATATACTTAAACCTCTCCA
The DNA here is from genome assembly GCF_019279795.1 of Protopterus annectens. NCBI lineage: Eukaryota > Metazoa > Chordata > Ceratodontiformes > Protopteridae > Protopterus > Protopterus annectens. Next base: position 182,316,376 of record NC_056750.1, on the reverse strand, counting down.
GTTTAAAATCCTCTATAGGTAATGCTCTCAGTAGTCTCCCACTGTTCATAGCTGCTTAAAGAGCTGCCAGTGTGTAGAGGGGGCAGCATCACTGCAAGTCAACCTATAGTATACTACTAAACATGCTCACTTAGATCTTTAAGTGACTCTCCCCTACTCCTTCCCATTTACTAAGGATCTCTTTTAATAGATAGATGCTTCCCATTATTTCTGTTTCTGGCCTAGTGGATATGGGCATCCTCAGGGAGTGTATTAACTGCCATATGTTCTCTGACAACCATTTAATTTTATGACAGACAAACACAGTGTGTGAGAGATGTAGATACACAATATCATTGGAGGCAAAACTCTCACAGACACACATGAAAAATGGAAACCAGGTTGTCAGCATTATACCCAAAACACTCACTACCAACACTAAGGAGAAACACATAGACCCATATATATGTAAGTACTCACATGTAATCTACCAAAACCTCCCAGACCTCCTAAAAACATCTCTCGGTGGCCCTGCACACACTCAAAACAGACAGTACCTCACACAACACACAACTCTGAAAATCGTAGTAGACCCACTTCCAAGCCCATAAGGCAACACACCACAGAGCCAAACATTCTAGTTATTGGGTACTCCATTGTAAGACATACTGATGTCTCCCTTACCACACTAAGCAAGGAGAAGATCACAGTGAGCTGTCTCTCTGGAGTCAGGATCTGCCAGATCACACATGCACCTAAGTCTTTAAACCATGAGTACCAGTATGACACAGTCATAGTCCATGTGGATGCAAATGACCTAAGACATACCTCACAGGACTATATGAAGAGTGACATCATGGAGCTCTCTGAATGTATGTCCCAGGCAGGTATGAATCTAACCTTGAGTAGCATCCTATCTTTGCCAATGATAATGCCACAGTGCCAGCAAAAAATAATCAACTTCAACAACTGACATGCTTTGCCAGAGATGGTTTGCACCTGTCACCAGTTGACTTCCTGATACTGAAAAAAACTGTACCTATCCCCATAGTGCCTTTTTTGGCTGTGCCAAGTTGTTAAAACCTCCAGCATAACAAACATCACTCACGACCACCAAAAGATACTGCTGCTCAGTGCTAGGTGCTTAAATAAAAAATTGAACTCCCTGGAAGCACTCCTCACACTGGAGAATGCAGATATATGTGCTGTCATGGAAACATGGCTTAGAACAATGGAGAGCACCCCAGCTGCTACAATGCCTTTCATACATTTCAATCCTCCACAGCTCAGGGTAAAACAAAAGGAGGAAGTGTTGAGAAAGGAAAAGTACAGTTAGACTTCTCCAACAACATGACTCGCATGAGCTGCTCCAGGTCTATCTAACCATAGGTGGAACACCCTATCATATCCTTGCTAGCTACAGATCCCCTAACATGAGTCTGGACATCTACATCTCCTACATAAACTTACTGGAAACTCTTATCATTCAGCCTAACACCATACGTATGGGTGACATCAACAATCCCTCCATAAACTGGGAGACTTATATGACGCATAATTCACTTGCATAGAGGTTTTTGGACTTTGACAATGCAGACACCCTGGAGCAATTTGGTAGCTTTCCAAATAGAGGTACAAATATCCTTGACTTGATACTCATGAACATGGTGGGATGCTGCTCCCTCCCCTGCACAAACTATTCCCTGGTAAGCTCTGACCACAAAATGATCTTCTTTAGTATTAAAACTAACTTAGAACACCCATCAAACTCCAAATCTGTTAAGAACTTTGCTAAGGCCAATTACCTCAGACTAAGTGACAGCTTCTTAAATTTCCAAGCCCATTTGAACCCAGATGACACTGAGGCCTACTATGAGCTGTACACAAAAGCACTGTACAACCACACTCATAGCTACATAGAGAAGGCAGTACATGTCCAAATCAAATGTATGATTACTAGCAAAAATAAACCACCCTGATTAACCTTTAGCACAGACAGGCTATTCAACAAAAGGAAAAAAAATCCTCTCCAAAGACAAAAAGGAACAGACAAAACAACTCAGAAAGGCACTCACCAGTCTAAATAAATGAATTATAATGCTGATCAAATCTGCCAAAGTAAACTATGAGGTAAAGATAGTCTCTCAGGTGAAAAATAGACATATGCTTTTCTTTATAACGTTCAGAACCTCAAGGGAAACACTCAGCAATGTGTCAAGTTAATCATGAAAGGCAACACTTGCATGCAGCCTGAAACTGTAGCAAACCTACTAGCTGATGAGTTCATTTCAAACTTCTCCACTATGACACCTCCTACCACACCCAAAGAAATGCTCACAACCATCCCCCTACCAGTTATTAAAATGGAATAGGTCCTTACTGCACTCACAAAATCCAAAAACACAGACTCCATGGATCTCAACAACATTTCAGGATGCTTCTTAAATAGCTTAAAACAGTATCTATCAGGGTCAATAGAATTCCTCTTTAACCACAGATTCCAGACTGGCTTTGTCCCAGAGGAATGGAGGACTACAATGGTCACCCCTCTGCACAATTAACTGACCCAGGGAGCTACAGACCCAAAAGCTTGGCTAGTCTTATCTGCAAGGCTATGGAAAGAATTATCATGGACCTGACCAATAATGACATAGGAAATCTCCAAACACTGGTCCAGACCCAATTTAGCTTTGTCAAAGGGACATCTTGTCTGCTCAGTCTGGTGGACTTCTTTGAGAAAGTCACCAGGGACATCGATGAGGATAAAATGGTATACACCACTTATCGAGACCTAGTCAAAGCTTTTGACACAATTTCACACTTGAGAATCATTGATAAACTTACTGAGTTAGGCATAAATCCCTACATCATCAGATGGCTAGTAAATTGGCTCACTGACAGGGCACAAGTTGTCCAGATAGGTGAATCCACTTCCGATAAGAAACCTTTTGCTAGTGGTGTCCCACAGGGCTCATCATTGGGATGTCTCCAGTTTGGTATATAATTCTCAGAGGTGAAGGCTGTTATGCAAACCAGTAATCAAGGGGCCTCAATCCTCACTACTGGCAACAGTTGGGGACATTCACAGGGAGGATGGCAAGTACACACACAGTATTTCCAGATGTAGCTGACTGCACCAAATGCAATTTCCCTTAAGAGTACACAGAGACCACAGTCAGTCCGGGACTGGTTTATCACTCTTTCTCCAGATCCTCAGTAACACTCCCCACTGACACAGCTATAGAGTTGAGTCCTTAGCCACGGTTCCAAGCCAAGTCCTCCAACACACTCTCTGCCCAACCACTGCTTCGTGTCCCTGCCCAAGTAGCTGACCCCCACACACACTTGAAGATTTGTTTTACACACGTATATATCTACACACACACACACGCACACACACACACACACACACACACACACACACACACACACACACACACACACACACACACACACACACACCTGGGAAAGGCTGGTATGGGTTTACTAACCATACACCCTTCTTCCCAGACAATAAGGTAGTTATCACTGCACCAGAATCCCTTATCAGCTACTTTAAGGCCCTTAACCAAGGGTGTCCAATCTTACTCTGTTATGTTACTATTAATACAAATGGTAGTTTGACCAAGAGCAAGGTTATTAGTAGGGGCCCACACAGTGTCATCAAATAAATATGCAAGTACTCTCCGAACTTAAATATCACTGGACAGATCAGCCACAATGAAAGGTTTAACTATATTTAATAATAAATATTAAAATAAGAAAATACTCAGTATGTATTTACAGTGACATCAGAGTTCAAAATCACAGAAAATATTTAAAACAACATTGCAGGCCAGTCTCAAATAAAGAAAAACATCTAAGTTAAGCTTTTCTATATTCCTGACTATATCTAAGAGAGTTACTACACCCTAGAAACTCTGCTTACAGAGCAAGGCAAATGTGATAAATGGATTCTGTAGTTGTTGTCAGGTCCAAAACAGAATACAGAATGCTGAGTCTCTCTCAGAGAGTTCTCAAACTAATATCGCAAATATTACTGCTGGGATAACTTGCAGAATGACATAATTGCTTGTCATCTGACTCCTAGTTCCCAGGCCCCCAAAATAACCACTGATGGCAGCTGGTAGCATTTAGCATCTACCTGTGAAAATACATAGATCTCACATCTTATACAGATGGTGAATTTCATAAAATAATTGTATCCTTTCACATTTCAAAACTAGTAATTATTTCAACTTAAAGAAAATAGAGAAAGATCCCTAGTATAGACATTCTGTATGTTGCTGCACTGAAACTGAAAGATAACATATTTTTATGGCCTAGCTATAAAGTAATTTAATTTCAGATTTTTTTCTGAAGTTTTGCTGGTCTGAAGTTAACCTCCTGTATTCCAGTTTTCACTGTTAAAATATATACATTTAAACAGTTACGATAGTGCATGTACATTTATGTTCTATTCCAGTAGGGCATGTTGTGGTTACATTTCAAACACAAGCTCTTTATAAAATATCTTTTCAACACACGTCTGTACAAACCTAGTTTGATATATACACGACATACAGTTCTAATACATTTGTAACACAAGCATCTTATATGAATCATGTTGATATTCACAAATGACATAATTATTTACAAATTTCCAGTTAGCTGGGCTGGCAGTATCTCCCTTTGTCACACCCCCCCCCCCCCCAAAGATTCAAGCTAGTTTTTCAAGTGACCCTTGAGAAACATTGCTTGAGAGTGATGAGCCTATCTGGGAATACATTTCCCCATTCCCTGTCTTGACAGCCCATCTGCGTTGGCATTGCTAACCCCACTGTGGTGCTGCACTGTCATAGCATATGTTTGGTCCACCTTAGTAACTCCACATTTTTCTGGCTGGCTTGATATAGCCACGTAAAGGGATTGTCATCTGTAACTACAGAGAATTCCCTTCAGTACAGATAAGGCTGAAGTCTCTTCAGTGCCCACACTGTAGCTAGACATTCCTTTTCTACAGCTGCATAGCATTCCTCCCTGAGTTGAAGCCTACAGCTAAGATATACCACTGGATGCTCTTCTTCTGCTGAGGAAACCTAGCTGAGTACAGCCCACACCCCATGGTTTGAAGCATCCACCTGCACAACTAATTATTTGCTGTAATCTGAACTAGCTAACACAGGAGGTCCTCCTAAAGCTCCCTTAAGCTTCTGAAATGGATGCTCACATGCTGGGTTCCACACTACCTTATCTGGCCTGTTTTTCCTTGTTAGGTCTGTGATGGGAGCAGCTATAGTAGTATAATTGGGGACAAACATTCTATGGTACCCTACTGTCCCTAAGATTGCTCTCACCTGCTTTTTGCTAACAGGGACAGGCCATGCCTGAATGGCTTCCACTTTGAAAGGTTCTGGTCTGATCTTACCACTCCCCACTCTTTGTCCCAAGTACGAGACCTCTGCCATACCCACCTGACACTTATTTGGCTTAATGGTCAACCCTGCCCTCTGTAATCTTCCCAGCACCACCCTGGCACGCTGAAGGTGCTCTTGCCAGGAATAGCTGTAGATGGCAATATCATCCAGGTAAGCATGGGCAAAATCTCCTGCTCCTGCTAGGATACAATTTACCAGCCTCTGGAAAGTCGCTGTGGCATTTTTCATTCCAAAAGGCATATTCATGAACTCATACAAGCCAAAAGGAGTTACAAAAGCTGACCTGTCTCTAGGTTTGGGAGTCAAGGTCACCTGCCAGTAGCCCTTGGTAAGATCAACAGTGGTAAGATACTTAGCCCCACCCAGCTGCTCTAGGGGTCATCCGTCCTAGGCATGGGGTTAGCATCTGACACTGTGACTATTTAGTTTCTGTAGTCCACACAGAATCCAGTACTGCCATCCTTCATTGGTACCAGCACCACTGAGAAGGCCCAGGGACTCCTGGATTCCTGGATTAACCCTAGTTCCAACATTTCTTGTATTTCTTCCCACAGAGTCTGTTTGACTGTATTAGGCACCATATAAGGGGCCTGCTTAATAGGCTTTTGGGGTCCTGTATCCACATGGTGCTGCACCAGGTGGGTACACCCTGGTTTCCCCAGTGAACATGCCCCCAAACTCCTGTAACACTGCTCAGATTTCTCTAACCTGGGTGGGAGATAGCTGCTGGGACATTGCTACCCCTTCCACTGAGGTGTCATTCCGAGTCTCACTGATGAGATCAGTCACCAGATCCCCCTCAGACTCCTCCTGCCATCCACTGCAAATACTCAGCACAAGGGCCTCTCTGTCATGGTAAGGTTTCATCATGTTAACATGGTACAATTTGTGCCCCTGCCTCCTGCCTAGCAGTTCTACCATGTAGTTAAAATCACTGACCTTCCTTGAAGGGTCCCTCACAAGCTGCCTAAAGCTTGTTGTGTCTTTCAGGAATAAGAGCCATAACCTGCTGCCCCATACCATACCCTCTAGCTCGAGCATTCCTGTCATACCAGATCTTTTTCTGCTGTTGGGCTTCTGCCAGGTTCTCCTGGGCCATGCATATGAGTTCCCTGAGTCTTGTCCTGAGGTTTACAACATATGCCACAACAGACTCCTTGTGGGATTCACACTCACCCTCCCGCTCATTACAAATCAAGTCTAGAGGTCCCCTCAGCCTATGCCCATACAGCAACTCAAAGGGTGAAAAACCTGTGGATTCCTGGGGCACCTCACAACAGATGGGGCAAATATTTGTCCCACTTCCTCTTAAACTGGTCTGAAAATGCCTGTAGCATGGTCTTTAGTGTAGAGTTTATCCTCTCAACCAAACCAGGTGTTCTTTAGGTGCTTCACCCACAGTGTTTCCACAGACAAGAATAAAAAAAATGGTCACTAGTACCCAAAAGTTTACCAATAATCCAATATAAGGGTACAAACCGAATAGCCAGTTCCAAAACAAATAGTTTAATACGCAAATCCACGAGTAAGCACACTACAAAACACACTGCAAACCAAATACATTAACGTAGCATAAAATGTCCTAACGTTTTCATCATATAACTTCATCAGATAAAACAGCACAACCAAAACATTAACATTTCCACAGACAAGCCAACAGGTCTGATATAAAATTGGCACCTCTGTCAGTCAGTGTTTCTTTTGGGAAACATATCCTGCTGAAAATCTGTAACAAAGCATTTGCCACCTTTTCTGCCTCAGTGGAGGACAGGGCCACCACCTCAGGGTATCTGGTATCATAATTGACTACTACCAGAATATACGTCTTTCCTGTGGAACTTGGGGTACACAGAGGCCCCACAATATCCATAGCTATTCTCCGAAATGGCTCCTCAATCACAGGCAAAGGCATCAAAGGAGCTTTCACCTTGTCTCCTGCTTTGCCTATCTTTTGGCACTGCTCACAGGTCCTGCAGTACCCTGTTACATCTCTGGAAATCCCAGGCCAATAAAGGTTCTGCATAATACATCGCTTTGTACACTTTATGCTAATATCATCAGCAAAGGGAATGCCATGGGCTATCGCTAAAAGTACCATACAGTAAGCTCTGGGCATTATCAACTGCTGTATTCTCTCACCCTCTAGTCCTCCCTCAGGGTTCCACTCTCTATACAGGAACCCTTTGTCCCAGTATACAGATTCCCCCTTTCCTTGAGAATCAGGTGTCTCACTAGTGACCTCCCTCAGGCCTTGAAATATAGGGTTTTAGAGCTGAGCCTGTCTCAACTCTCACTTTGTAACCCATCCCAGCTACCTTTCCACAGGAAGTCAGGTATATTCTGACAGTGGTGCCTCACTGTCAGCCTAGGTACTACTTCTCACTAATGCCCTTGCAGTCACTCTATCCAAGGGAACATCAGTACCTACCAGCAGCATTGGCTCACCTTCAGTCTCACTGCTACTGGGTAGCTACCTCTCTGAAGTAACCACCACACCAGTCCTGACTTCAAGTCTGCAGTCTGTCTGGGTTCCCTCAGGCTACCACACCCACATGCTTATCTCCAAGCCTGACGTCATGTCACTGCATGCACACAAGGTACTGCATTATCAAAATCATTCCCTATGAGGACATCTGCAGGGATATCCTCAAACATACCTACTTGCTTGCTTCCTTTTTCACCCTCCCAGTCACTGTGAACCCTAGCCAAAGGTATTTGGAATGAGGTCCCTCCTAAAGCTCTGACTGGAGTAGACTGCCCAAGCAAGTAGTGCTCCTCTTTAACTATTTCAGCTTCACAGTGGTTAGGTCAGGGGCTGTGTCTCTCTTAGCAGTGGCCTGCTTTTCCAGACAACTTACTGCTGGATTTCTGTCATTCCCACTTACTTGCTCTCCCACCTTTTGTTCTCCTCCTTGCCTTCTTGGGCATCTGTATGCTACATGGCCCCACGGGTTGCATTTAAAACATTTAACCCTTGATCCTGGCCATGCACCTAAACTAGTGGCTTCCACTGCTACTGGCAGATTCTGTTGGGGTGGTTTAGGTTGCCCACCATAGGTTCCCTTAGACTCATGTGCAGCACTGGATATCCCTTTCCTGTGCAGTGATACCCTGCTTGCTAGGTATAGGGCTCCCTTTTTCCCCAACTCATGCGCAGTAGTACATTCCATATCTGATAACCAGATTCTTATTTCCTCAGGCAAAGTACTAAGAGCTTGCTCCCTCACCAAAAGGTCTGCTAGCCCTTCAAAAGTGGTGATATGACACCCACTTCCCATCTATGAAAATATGTGCTTAACTCAGCAATATATTCACACACACTTTCATCTTCCTTGTGCCTATGCTCACAAAACATTTTTCTATAAGCTTCAGGTGTTAATTTAAAACCCTCTAATAAACAATTTTTACAGTATTATAATGTAAGCAATCAGTGTCAGACAATTTAGAAATAGCAGTTACAGCTTTACCATGGAGTAAGGTGGTCAGGAACTGTACCCAGAGCCCTTGGTCAACATTATACTGTTTACAAACTCTTTCAAACATATGAATAAAACTTTCAAAATTTTCACCCTATGTAAATTGTGAAAGAAATTTACTGATCTTTGTTGCTTCTGGGGTTTGGTTATTCCCTTCCCCATTACCTGCATGGCCCTGACAAAGAGTCAGCATTTCCTTTCCATGTTGCCTCTGCCTCAACTTTTCTTCAGCCTCCAGACATCTTAGTCTCTCTGCTGATTCTAATTCTATTTGTTTATGTATTTCCTTTTCTTCAGCCTCCAAATGCCGCAGTCTCTCTGCCAATTTGATTTCCAAATGTTTGGCCTCCAGTTCAAGTCTATTTAACTCAAGACAGATTTTTAAGTCCTCTGAGGCAAACTTGAACTGTCCATTTTCTGAGAGCTGTACATCCCCAAGGCCAGTCTGGTTGTATTCATGGTTGCTGATCTATGATGCAGCTGTGACTAAGGCTGGAATCAGTTCTGCTTTAGTCAGGTTGGCATGCACCAATCGTTTGTCTTGGCACATCTCAGCCAACTGGCTCCTTGTCAGCTTGCCATACTCCTCTGCTGACATCCTTGCCTGGTCTCCCTGACTAACGAAGCTAGCAAAAAATAAATACAACTATTGTGATATGAAACTCTGAAATATGTGGCTGCTTGAGAGTACAAACACCTTTTTAGTGGCCACTGTTTATAGGTTACAGTTCAATATCTACACCACTGAGTCCCAATATGTGGATATCCCAACACTGCCAACCAATAAATGTGACACCGCACTACTGAACCAGTAACCAAGGAGCCTCAATCCTCACCACTGGCAATAGTGGGAGATGTACACTGGGAGGATGATAGTTACACACACAGTATTTCCAGACGCAGCTCTCTGCATCAAGTGCAATTTCCCTTAAGAGCACATAGAGACCACGCTCAGTCTGGGGCTGGTTTCTCCCTCTTTCTCCAGATTCCCAATAAGACTCCCCAATGGCACAGCTATAGAGTTGATTCCTTAGCCAAGGTTCCAAGCCAAGTCCTCCAATACTCTCTCTGTCAAACCAGTGCTTCATGTCCCTGCCTAAGCAGCTGATGCACACACTCTTGGAGATTTGTTTTACACACACACACACACACACACACACACACACACACACACACACACACACACACACACACACACACGCACACTCACACTCACACACCTGGGAAAGGCTGGCACAGGTTTACTAGCTATACCCCCTTCAGCCCAGACTATAAGGAAGTTATCACTGCCACCAGAACCCCTTATCAACTACTTTACGGTCCTTACCACAGGATGTACGATCTTACTGTATAATGTTACCATTAATGTAAATGGTAGTTTGACCAAGAGCAAGGCTATAAGGAGTGGCTCACACAGTGTCACCAAATAAATATGCAAGCACTCTTAGAACTTAAATATCTCTAGACAGATCAGCCACAATGAAGGGTTTAAATATATTTAATAATAAATATTAAATGAAAAGAAAATACTCTGTATATATTTACAGTGACATCAGAGTTCAAAATCACAGGGAATATTTAAAACAACAATGTAGGACAGTCTCAAATAAAGAAAGAAAAGCATCTAAGTTAAGCTTTTCTATATTCCTGATTATATCTAAGAGAGTTACTATACCCCAGAAACCTACTTACAGAACAAGGCAAATGTGATAAAAGGATACTGTAGTTGTTGTCAGGTCCAAAACAGAATACAGAATGCTGAGTCTCTCTCAGAGAGTTCTCAAATTAATATTTCAAATATTACTGCTGAGATAACTTGCAGAATGGCATCATCGCTTGTCATCTGACTCATAGTTCCCAGGTCCCAAAACAACCATTTTTGGCAGCTGGTAGCATTTAGCATCTACCTGTGAAAATACATAGACCTCAGATCATACGCAGATGGTGGCAGTCATAAAAAAATTGCATACCCTCACATTTCAAAACTAGTAATTATTTCACATTAAAGATAATAGAGAAACTCCCTAATATAGACCTTTGTCTGTTGCTGCAGTGATATTGCAAGATAACATATTTTTATGGCCTAGCCATAAAGTAATTTAATTTCAGCTGTTTTTCTGAAGTTTTGCTGGACTTAAGTTAACCTCCTATATTCCAGTTTCCACTGTTAAAATATATATACATTTAAACAGTTACAATAATCTTTTCAAAACACATTTGTACAAACCTAGTTTGATATATACATGACATACAGTTCTAATACATTTGTAACACAAGCATCTTATATGAATCATGTTGATATTCACAAATGACATAATTATTTACAAAATTCCAAATGGCTGGGCTGGCAGTATCTCCTTTTGTCACAAAGGTCAATGTTGTGGACCTCTGGTTCACCAAGTTCGCTGATGACTGTAAGCTGGGACTAATCACTGAATCCCCAAAAGATGTTGACATCCTACAAACAGACCTAAAAATGACAAACAACTGGTGCCAAAACCATGATCTGAGACTAAATGCTTAAAAAATGTATAATCATACCCTTGGTTAAATCAGATGTCCCTGCAAATTATAATATTGATAGCATGTGTGGTGAGGGACATAGGAACACAGATAGATAGTAACCTTAACTTTGACTACCAGGTAGCTACAGTAGTGAGGAAATCCTTCTGTGTGAGTCAACTTATAAGTAAAGGCATGGCATCAGGGTCAACGGAAGTCATAGTGCCATTGCAGTAGGTCCTTATCAGGCCTATAATTGAATGCAATGCTCCCCTCTGCATGTAACTAACCAGGCACATACACCAACTGGAGTGGTGTCAGATGTTTCTCACTAAAAAATACAAAGCATAAGACAGATGTCTTATGCAGACCAACAAAAGGCCCTATCTCTTTACTCTGTCACATATCATTTATTGACAGGTGACTTATGCCTGACCTACAAGGCATTCTCTTTTTCAGCCCTGATGAAAATACTGCATATTCACATGTAAAATTATGCAAGGTTACATATTCCATGAACCTGAACCTTATTTGTGACTCTAATAGAACTTGCTGAAGAGACAGATTCATATCCCAAAGGCTACCTCGTCTATGGAATAAACTTCCCATCTTTGTAAAACAAAGCCCATTGTTCACTCTCTTCAAAAAGAATTTGGTTAAATGGATAGAGAATCATAAATTCACGCCCTGGGGTATTGCCCATGTCCCTTATGGACAGATGTAGTGTGCAAAATTACTCAGGGCTCTAACACTCAAAGACACACTACCCTGATACTACCCTATCCCATCTCTGGGGAACTAAGATATAATATTGTCATATCCTGGGTATTATGGGCTAGGCTTAGCCTAGTAATTACCTATGAACTTATGAACATAATAGGCAACTCACTCCCAGAAAGTAAATGAGAACTTTGATATTTCGTATTGTTGTCTCCTAGTGTTGCTGTTTTCTTATAGAGGCAAAGAGAAGTGGAGAAGAGAAAGTTGTCTTAGTGAAGTCAACCAAATTTTGCCGGAAGTCAAATGGATTTATTGTCTAAGGATAGGTCAGCCTAGATGTCTACAAAGAATAATTTTTGTTTCCCAAATTTCAACAAAAAGAATAGACACTGTACTTGAAAACTGGTGTATCTACTGTTCAGCAGCTTTTGGGGATCATGTTGGAAATTAAGTTATTCATGTGAGAAGTTAATTGCTGCTATCTTCTGAGTGTATGGACACCACTGGCTCTCTTGGAGATGCTTTCAGTTTTTTATTTTCTTTTGCTTAATTGATGTTTACTACTGTTTCTTTGACTGCACTACATTAAACTGTGTCTCTGTGTACCAGATTAAGACATTATCCACCTAATATGATGATTTTTCTAATTCCATTCTACACCATGGAAGAACAAAATTTATTGAACTTGATTTTGTTTAGCAAGTTTAAGCTCATGTGACTGTTTCTGGAACATTTTAACTGAAATCAGATTGTTCATAAAGAGCTGCCAGTTTAGCCAAGTGTTGGGGCTATCAAGGAAATGTTTTTTTGTGAACGAAGTTTATGTCATTTTCAGGGTGTCTCAGTACATTGGCTCTTCCACAGTTGTTTTCTGCCTGCTTTTTTTTTCTTTTATTTTGCATAATTGTTAATTATTGCTGTCATTTGGGCTGGACCACTTTGTACTGCACCTCTGTGTACTGGATTAAAATATTTTGTTCAAGTTCTTTCATTACCAGGGAAGTAAATCTTTATTGCACTAGATTCAGTTTAGAGTTTTTAAACTACTGAAGCTGTTTTGGAACATTTAAACTGAAACTGCATTTATTATAAAAAAACAGCTTATCCAGCCAAGTGCTAAAAGCAACATAATAGCTATTCTTGTGACACAAGGGAATTGACATTTTTTGAGTTTCTGAGCACCACTGCTTTTTCCCAGAGTTGTTTTCTTGTTGGTTCTTTTGTTGCCTTTGTTTTATTTGGTTGATATTTATTGCATGGCTTTGCCGCACCATCATGGTTTAGTTGAGTAGTGGGCAGTGAATGCATTTTTATTTTTCCCTTCAGTCAGTACTTATACACTATTAATTATTCCCCTAGTTGACAACTGACTTGATTGTGCCCAGGATAGCATTAGCTTACAACATTTTCACTTGGTTGTTCTGATTAGTCTCTAGCTGTGCTGGGTGCATCAGCCTGATACATGTCACTCTGTTGGTAGCTCTTACACTAGATGGGTAACACTTCCCAAACACTTCCTTAGCTTCTTTGTGCACTTAGCCAACTAACACTCAAAGCACTGGACAATATGGAGGGCCACCAAACTTGTTTCCCTTCTTTTGTCAGCCTCCTTGCACTTGGCATCCTAAAGCAGTGTAATAACTGTGTTATAAGTGATAATAAACTCGCACTTAACACAAAAAACTCTGTCTTTGAGAGGTGAAAATACAACTAACATGGAGGCATCTCTTTCTCTTGATTGCAACATAGAATGTGCATCACATAATCACACCCTGACTTCAACCATTACCATATTCTCAAACAAAACGCACAAAAATGATGCTGTAAAGAAGTGCTTGCCAAAGACTCCTAAATTTTGTAAGAACAGGCCTTAGCAAACACCTATTAGCTCAACTACCCTAATGAAACCTATAACAACAAGTCACTAACACCCAATATGTTCTCAATCAAGTATTCATAGATTAACTTTTGGAAAAAAAAGTTTTAATAATTGATAACTCATTTGTAAGGCATACTGAATCTACACTCACCAAGCTGGACAAAAAACTTGATTGCTATCAGTTGCCTTTTGGATAACAAGATCACAGACGTTACAAGGCCCTTCAAGACAATCCTTTTCCTAGGCAAGTATGACTACAACATGGTAATGATCCATGAGGGATGGAATAACTCTGGGCACAAAACTCTCAGGGCAAGCAGAGATATATGTTGAAAATGTATATACATGTGATGGATGCAGGTAAGACTCTTGCCTTGCAGTGGAATTCTTCCTTAACCAAGAATGATGCCTGGGTATAAAGAGAAGATAGTTGGGATTAATAATTGGGTTAACCATATGTAATTTTAGGGGGTTCAAGATGTATTAGCCTGGGAAGAGATGATAGATTGTCCTACTTGTTTTCCGAGGGATGGTCTACATCTCTTGTTGAAGGGTTTCGGCATACTGTCAAAACCCTTTGCTGACTCCATAGTCCCTTTTTAGTCAGACTCCATCTAATGGACATCCTCACTTAAAAAATTCATTAAACCCTAAATTGCACCACATTATAGAGGCTCTTCTCAATGTCAGGAGTCTGAATAACAAATTGCTCAATCTAGACATGCTCCTGCATCTTGAACATGCCCAGAGAATGGGTTTCAATGTAAGAATGCAGTCCCGCTATATCCAGACTTTGCACCTACAATGCTTTCATGTCTAGTTTAAATTATGGTGATATATTAATATTTTTATTGGACACATATCATTTAGACTTATATTCAGAACTCACAAACTGAGCTCATAGAACCTTAATTTACCATGGACAAAACAAGCTTGTAGTTTATAGCATACTGCAGATCCCTCTTCATGGCCCCAGATGATCATATTAGATTCCTGGAGGTTTTAGATGTTTCTATAAACAGTCTTAGGTGACTTCAATTAACTCAAAATAACCTGCAGCTCATATACCTCAAATATAGGCTATGCTCAGAGATTTTTGAATTTAATAAACAGGAATTCTTTGGATGAAATAGTTAGTGATTCTACACAAGGCTACCTCTACCTGTTCCAGTCCCCTTAATCTCTCCTGTACCTGTTAAGTTTGACCATAAACCTCTGCCATTTAGTCTTAGAACTACCCTATCCTACCCTGTTTAACCAATGTTTCCATAGTTAAGGAGTTCAAAGGGGAAAACCTCATGTAATTTACCTGTGACATCTCCACACCCTACCCTGTCACAGCTGCAAACTTCATTAAAGAGTGTTATGCTCACTTAGATGCAAGCATACATCTAGCAGTCCTGACTAGAGCCAAATGCAATGAGAAATTTTAAAGCAACCTCCCCCAGGGGTCAGTCGCTGGAAATAAATTTTATGACAACAGGAAAAAATAGCAAGACTAGAACTCAAAATAAAGATAGTATGAAAAATAATACAAATAAGCTGAAATGCACTATAAGGACAAGGAAGTAACCTACAAACAGAGATTAGCTTTTTAAATGAAGGATAACTATAAGACCTTCTTTAGCTGTGTTAGAAAACTAAGAAATAGCACTCAACATTATTCTGAAAATTCCTTAATAAGTTTCCCACTCCGACTCCAATTATGGCATAAATATACTAGCAAATAAATTTACCATCAACTTCACCTCTGAAACACCTGTTACAACACCTCTCATCCCAGAATCCTTTTACACCCTTTTGTAATAATTAAGGAACATGCTGTTAAGGTGTTATCAAAGACAAAAAATCACTTTCTCTGTTTGTCCTGACAACAAACACACATCAGTGGTTAATAAACAGCATCAAACATGCTCTCACTGAACCCACTGCTTATTAAACTAAACTTATCTACAGCCTATGTTCCTGAATCCTGATGAACTGCTGTGGTGATGCATCATCACAAGTATAGTACTAACACTGTCCCTGGAAATTACAGACCAATCAGCCTTATGAGTTTGATCTGAAAAACTATGGAATGTGTCATAAAAAGTTTAATTAATTGTGATGTCACGAATCACATTAGGCTTGACCGACAACAATTTAGCTTCATCAAAATTTATCATGTCTGTTAAATCTTGTTAACTTCAGTTAAGAGAGCGTCATGCAAACTATCAGCAGTGGTCATGATGACTGGCCAAAGTATTTGATACCTACCTCATGCTTGAATTATAAGGAAACTACCTGTCTCAAAAATAGATGATTAAGTGGTAAGACAAATGTCCAATCGGCTGAAAGAGACAACCCACACAGTTCACGTGGAAGGTGCCTCTTCATGTAGTAGTGACATAACCAGTGGAGTCACCCTTATGTCTGTTCTGAGTCCTCCTCTCTCCAGCATCTACTTCTCTGATCCCACCCAGTTCAGGTTTGTGAAAGGCAGATCATGCCTCCTGAACCTGATCAACTTCTTTGAGGCAGTCACCAAAGCCGTAGATGAGGGTAAAGTGGTTCACACAGCCTATCTTGACTTCGCCAAGGCTTTCGACACCATCCCCTATTCTGGAATTATAGCTAAACTCAATAAACTAGGCATAAATCTCTACATCACAAGATGGGTTGCCAAATGGCTCACTGACAGAACTCACACTGTAAAAGTTGCAGACTCCAAATCTGACCTCAAACCAGTGACAAGTGGAGTACCACAGGGTTCCGTCCTGGGACCGCTCCTATTTGGTATCTACTTCTCTGAAGTACAGGCTAACACAGAAGGCCACTGGCTAACAAAGTTCACAGATGACTGCAAACTAGGAGCCACAGTCAAGTCCCCAAATGATGTGAACATCCTACAGAAGGGCCTCTCTGAGACAGATGCCTGGTGTCAGAGCCATGGCCTCAAACTCAAAGCCAAAAAGTGCAGTGTCATCCCCTTTGATAAAAACTCTGTACCCATGAACTATGACATAGGCAGCAATCTACTTAACACCAAATGCGTGATAAGAGACAGTAGTGTCTCCTTTGATAGTCACATCGCCACAGTAGTCAGGAATTCCTTCTACGTGGCACTCCTCATCATAAAAGGGTTCTCGTTCAGGAAAAAAGAGGTCATCGTTACCCTCTACTCATCACTCATTAGACCCATTATAGAGTACAACACCCCTTTTGGAATGTACCTCACATGACATATGCAGCAGCTGGAAAGGCCACAGAAGTACCTCACAAAGAGGATTACTGGACTCAAACAAATGCCCTACACTGACTGCCTCAAAAAACTCCAGCTTTACTCCGTAGCATATTGCCTACTCAGAGGTGATCTCTGCCTAACATATTAAGCTATGTCAAACCCAGAGCTGTTGGACATGCTACACCTAAAGAAATCCCAATCCCTCCGAGCGACATGATCTAGGGACCTAAACCTTGTCACCACAATAAACAGGACATGCTAGATAGATAGATTCCTATCCCAGAGACTTCCCATACTCTAGAACAGGATACCCATCTATGTCAAGCAAAGTTCTTCATTAGCACTCTTCAAGAAAAATCTTGATGAGTGGATGGGAAATAGGAAATACACCCCGGGGATCACTTCTGTGTCTCTGCTCATCAGTGGCACAGGAAAATAACTTTCTTGGGTGGCGTAAACCAGTGAACCTTGTTGGCTAGGCTTGCATAGGCCCTTGGGCCGATAGCCTAGTACCTACCTATGAACCTATGAACCTATGATCTCAAAACTGATAACCAGGCCCTCTGGTTAACCACGGTTACAGACCATCGCAAACTCAGTGTAATTGTTCAACCCCCTTCAGATATCCATACCTGTCAAAAGAGGTTGCTCTAGTTAATATATGCATAAAGAAAATGGTCTTAAATTGCAAAAAAAGTGCAGTATTTTATTTTTCTTTCAGGAAATAACAATCACCCAAAAAATACAGTATAAATGATACTCCCTTACTAAATTTAAAGGTAGTCAAGGGCCTTGGCTCTTGGGTTGATAGTTCCCTCTCCTTTGATCATTATGTGGCAACTGCAGTCAGAAAATCATTCTATGTAGTACAAATAATAGCAAAATATCTTTAATCTAAATCTGAGAATATTATTGCTGCCCTATATTCAGCACAGATCAGACCCATTATCGAATACAGTGCTCCCTTCAGGATAATATATCAACAAACTTAAAAGGTTTCAGAGGTTCTTAATGAAAAAGATATATATTTTGTTAAAAATTGTACTTACTAGGTGAGTCTGGCAGTCTTATTACTTTAACCTTTGTCTTATAGACACCTGAGGGATGATCTATGCCTCACTTACTACTCCATTAGAGGTCCAGTGGTCCTTGACCTCCTATATTTCAGCCAGTCAAGCAGCTCATCTAGTACTAGAACCAGAGAACTGAACCTTAATGAACAGATAAACACAATATGATGGACAAATAGATTCATCAGTAAGTGCCTCCCTTTTTCTAGGATATGCTTCCTCTACAGATTAAGGTACGCAATTAATTATCTTCATTCAGATTAAACCTAAGCATTTGGATGAATGCTCTCAAATTTACCCTAAGACTAACTAGCTTCTCTCAACTAGAGAAATGAGGTAAAGGTTGGGTCTGGGTATTGAAAAGATGTACATGGTCATTAGTCTAAATAGCCTGGAAACCCATATGAATCCTACTAATCATATAAAAACCTACAAAGACTGCTCCAACCAGTAATCCACAGAATAAGGGCTGGGATTTCTGGACTCTAACCTCAAAAGACTTGTTCCATCCCATAAACCTCTCAAAGTCAACTTTTTCAACATAAAACGCAGGTCTGAGATTTCAGTGTTTAATGACACTGAAACCAAGTAAGTGCTTTATTTTGCTTTAAACCAGACAGTAACTTTATTTTTGAAAAGCTATATTAATGCATTTTAACACTTAATTTTTTTTTTTTAAACAAACGCAACCTGCTGCTTTGTAGCTGTTTTTTAATGTTACCTTATAACTAAACTTAGTCTTAGGAAGAGGGAAGGTGCTGAGCCAAAAGTATTGACCCCTCAGCATGTTTATTAGTATATGGCACTGCCCTGTGAGATTAGGGACATATATTCCCTTAGATTCTTTATTAGCATTTTGGTACTGCCCTGGGCAATTAGGTGCATACATTCCCAGAGCTTGTTTATTAATAGTGTTTTACTGTGGGATTAGGGGCATACATTTTCTCAACTTGTTTATTAGTGTTTTGTTACTACCCTGTGGGATTAGGGACATACATTCCCTCATCTTGTTTAGTAGTATTCTGGTTCTGTCCTGTGGGACTAGGGGCATATTCCCTTAGTTTGTTTATTAGTATTTTGTTACTACCCTGTGAAATTAGGGACATACATTCCCAGAGCTTTCTTATTAGTATTTTGGTACTGCCCTGTGGGATTAGGAACATACATTCCCTCAGCTTGTTTATTAGAAATTTGTAACTGCCCTGTGGGATTAGGTGCATACATTCACACAGCTTGTTTATTAGAATTTTGGTACTGTCCTGTGGGATTAGGGGCATGCATTACCTCAGTTTGTTTAATAGTATTTTGTTATTGCCCTGTGGAATTAGGGTCATACATTCCCTTAGCTTGTTTAGTAGTATGCTGATAGTACCTATTGGGGCATAAATTCCCTCAAATTGACCATTAGTGGTTTGGTGCTGCTCTGTGGGATTAGGGGCATATATTCCCTTATTTTATTGATTAGTATATCACAACTCGACTATGGGATAAAGGGCATATATTCTCCCATCTTTTTTGCTAGTACAGGCAGAGCCCTGTGGGATTTGAGACTTAAATTCCCTCATCTTGCTTATTAGTATTTTAGTATTGTTCTGTTGCAAGATTCCCTTAGTTTGTTTATTAGTATTTTACTACTGCAACATGGGATTAAGAGCACAGATTCTGTCAGTTTTTTACTAGTATTTAAATACTGCCATGTGTGGTTAAGGGCATAGTTTATCTTAGCTTGTTTATTAATTATTTCAGTACACTGTTGGATTAGGGCTTTCACCTATTTTATAAGTATTTTGGTACTACCTTTTGAGATTAGGAGGATAGGTTCTCTTGACTGTCTTATTAGCATTTAAGTAATTCCTTCTGAGATATGGGGTTATAGATTCTCTCAGCATGTTTATTAATATGTTGGTACTGCCCTGTGGAGTTACGTGAATAGATTCCCTCATTTTATTTGTATTTTGACACTTCCCTCTAAGATTAGTGACTTAGATTCCCTTGTCTTGCTTATTAGTATATTGATACCACCCTGTGTGATTAGGAGTGTAGCTTCCCTTATTTGGTTTATTACAATTTCAGTACATCCCTATGGAATTGGGGCAGATTCACTCATCTTGTTTATTATTAATCTGGCACTGCCCTCTGGGATTCTTACACATATATATACATATATATATATATATATATATATATATATATATATATATATATATATATAGTTTAACTGCAGAATCCTGAAATATCACAATCCTGAACTTCATAATCCAGAACCCAAAATCCTGAAAATGCAAAATCCTGAAAACTCAAAATCCTGAATCACAAAATGCTGAAAATATATAGAACACAAAGAATGACAATATTCCAGTAGAAGGACACAGAGAAACACATACAAGACAAAGGATAGCACTATATATATATATATATATATATATATATATATATATATATATATAGGTTTATTATCAATTGTGAGAATTGCAAGCTGTCAGTGCATATGCTGCTGAAAATCAGATTGTCGTTTACACGATGTCAAGTGCATGGAATAGTCGAAAACACATGTGAATGCAATAGTTCATTTGCATAAGTGTGTTCGACAAACTGTACGGAGATCATGGTACAGTGGGGATTGGAAATTCATTCATATCACTGTAGTATGATCTCGTAGTTGGAATATATTATTACCAGGGGGTGGGGGGTGGGGGTGCAGCCCCCACAAGGGGAGGCGCAGGGGGACTTGCCCCCTGCAAAAATGTGATATGTCCTATAGGAGTCTGATTTACATCACTTCCAATACAGATATCATGTGATATTTTCAGTTTTGGATAATTCCCATGGGCGTTATTTTCAATATGTACACTGTTGAAAATGGAGCACTATAACAATGAGTGAAGCTTCACTGGAATGTATTTTATTTATACTTTCATGATATGGTGTTGTGGTACTGGGAGGTATGCATTCTAAGGGAATATAAAACATAGAGCTCTGCTCAGGGTTTGACACCTACATCGAAATAAATGTCATAATTTTGGAGCGGTATTTTGCATATGCACAAACCGCATTTTCGACATTACAGTTCGGTACCATGCATGGAAATTGTTTGGTGTTTCCATTTAATGATAGTAAACAATATATATATATATATATATATATATATATATATATATATATATATATAGAGGAGTGCTACAAAAATCCTGAAAGCCCAAAATCCTGAGACCAAAATCTTGAAAGTTCAAACAGTCTATATTGAATGTTCGAACTTTCAAAAATTCGAGTATCATATGGTCGACACCATATGATTGAGTTTTTGAAAGTTCAAATGCTTTAACGGAGATCTCCATACAAGGAAGATTTCCCTTTTCTGCACTGCAGTGCGATCGTGGAGTTAGTATATTTATACAGCAGGGGGGGTGCATGGGGGCTTGCCCCCTGCTTAAAATGTTCAGGTAGGTTTTTTGTGTAGTTTATTTTTTTAGTAGATATTCGAACTTTTGAAAGTTTGATTATATGTTATCGACCATATGACATATAGATCCAAGTTCATAATACTGAAAACTGAACATACTGACTCTCATAATACTAAAAACACACAGGATACCAACATTTATTTATATTCCAGCACAAGTACATACAGAAACATATTACCCTTCAAATATAAACAGGGGGGGGCTACACCCCCCACACCCTGCTACTTAAGTAAATCAACTCCGAGATTGCACTTCACTATACAAAGTGCAATCTTGGAGTTGATATATTTAAGTAGCATAGGGTGTGGGGGGTGCAGCCTCCCAAAGGGGGGTACAGGGGGGGCTTGCCCCCCTGCTTATACTTGGAGAAGAGTAATATGGTCTGTCTTTTATTTGTTTCTGTATGTACTTGTTCTGGA